>NC_054847.1:21293499-21593499 GCF_018345385.1 Vulpes lagopus | reverse complement strand
ATTTGAATTTTTAAGATTGATTTATTATTTGCTATATTTAGAGACCTTCGACTTGTGAGTTTTTAGAAGGCTGGATAAGGAATATAGGTACATTAAAGTTACTTGGCACATGTTCACAAAATCTTTATCTATACATCTAGCTGGCCAGTTAGCCAAAAGTACAATAATAGTTAATATTCATAATATTCTTTACCCTTGGAGAAAATGCTAGCAGTTAAATGAACTGGGAATCTTTTTACTGTTCAATAATCAAATCAACTATTTAGTAGGAGAGGGTACCTTCTGTCCTGATTAAAGATCATTACTGGTGAAAAGTAAACAAGACTATTTCAGTTTTAGAGCAAATATCTTATCTAGGCAAAGTAAGAAGCCTTACTGAAACTAAAAAGCAATTATTCTTCATATTAGACATGTAAGCTAATTTACGATTTGGGAAACTGACTGTTCTTCCTTCAGACAATCCAGACAGGGCCTTAGCTGTGATGTAGATTGCTACCATATCTCTAACGTGGGGTCCTTCCTCACCCAGTCCACAGTCATTATTTTTTTGCAGATCTTAGTTTCTCAATGGGATTTTTGCAATCCCACGTAATCCCATTCTTTCTCTACTATTACACTAATTTTCTACATTTATTATTTTTCTGTTGCTAGAACTACCTTCTCTTTTCTCTAATTTGATCCCCTAACATTCCCACCTAAAATTCTGCAATGGTTCCTTAACATCTATACATTAAAACTTCTTATCCCTCTACTGGATATTCCCTATTTTCATCTAGATCTACTCTCTACCCTTCCCCTCCCTGCTCTGTGTGTCCTAGGGGCCTGATCTATACCGACATCATCAATTGCCTACCTTACCATCTGGCTTCTGGTTGTGTTTGGTAATGAGAAACAATGGCAGGGATATCTCAGGTGAAAGAAGAATGAATTTAGTGTACTAATTCTCCCAAGTGGTGATGTGTCTGTATTTCTCTACCGAAAAGGAGTCCTCTGCTAGAGCTACAATTACTCTCTGTGGTATTGTAATCACTTTCTCCCCATTTCCTTTCAGGTCTATGAGTGACAACAGCTCACCAATGCTGCTGGCTGAGGAATGCTTCATCATATCTTGTTGGTTTCCCTTAACCCTGCTCACACTTCTGTAGAGAGCCCCTGCATTAAATCACTCTCAAGTATATGATGTAAGTGCCCCTCTGCTCCCTGCTAAGACCATGATTAGTACACATGGCATCCAGGCTCCCTCATGCTCTGGTTTCCTTCCATTTCCTTCCAGCATGCCTGTTTCTGTCAAGTATTATGTCTATTTAATACTAAATTGTTGTGCTTTGTGTGCCTCAAATAAATCATACTTTTTTTTTAAGTCACTTTATCCATTTGCTTATGTTTTTCATTCTGCCTGGAGATTTCTTTCCTTCTTTGTGCATCAGGAAAACCAAAACTCACACTTCAAGTTACTGTTTGAAGTGCATTTTCTGTCAAGCCTTCTCTAGATTCTACAGTGAGACTTGGAAAGCCCTTAACTATTTGTGCATACTTTTATTATATTACCATTTGCACTTGTTCATTCACTCACTCCTTCAATCATTATTCATAGACACAAACTTTGGAGTCAGAATGGCACTCAACTTTAAATAGCAGATCTGCTACTTACTGTGGTATTGCCTTGAACAAGTTTTTCAACTTTGTCCCCTACTTTTGAAAGAGATTAATAATTCCTACCTTATAGTATTATTTTAGGATTATTGAAAAAAATGTATGTAAATATCTTGATATAGAATAAATGCTCAGTTGGTTGTGGCTATTGACGTAAAATCTCCCAAACACCCAGTGAAACAAAGAGCACAGAAAAATCAGTCAATAAATGCTTATTTTATGTTTGGATAATAAGTCAAAAGCACATTCTCAGCTCTGCAGAATGAGTAAAATGACTGTAAACAAACTAAGTAAGCTCATCATCTTCACAGGTACAATCTGTTTTGATTTCTGCAATTATTAATTTCTCTCCTCAAGTCCCACTTATTAATTAATGAAATGACTATATGTTAACTTTGACAGCATCCAACAATTCCCATGTCTGTATTCTTTCTCCATATTTCAAGGTTTTCCAGTGACACACACACACACACACACACACTCACTAGATTTTTACATGTAAAACACAAAATTCCAATAAATGTTGTAATAAATAGCAAATATTTTAAATTAATATGCTTAAGTTTGAATGTAAGCTGAATGCCAATAATTTCTGTCTATTATTATTATTATTGAAACATATTAGAATCGTATTTGTATTCTCAAAGGCATACTGTCCAGATGGGTGGTTGGATACCCAGTTCTGGGGTTTTTTAGATAAAGATGTTTTGCCCTTCCTACCAGGACCTCTGGACAGAGATTTGGCTGGGGCCAGTGAGCCTGCTGGCTCTCATTTAATGGATCTGTTCTAGGAGCTGAAACTCTGAGTGAAGTGAGAGGGGGTCAGTAGAAAAATAATTTACAATAATTGCATAGAACACTTTCCAATGAGGCATGTTCTAATTTATTCTTTTGTTCTTGAAATTATGGTAAAATTTTGAATTGAAGCTTCTGCATGACTGAGATTGTTATAGAAATGCCCATCAAAATGAGGGAAAGGACACTGTTTCATTTTGTCATAGTCATCATGGCCAGTGTGTCTTCTCTTGCAGAGTTGCAAAATTAAAAAGATTTTTCTTTGGTGACATTTGCCTACCAGTTTATTACCCTCAAACCATTCTTCCAGTCCCCTGAGGCTACTTCTGATTGTTCAATCTGCTATTTTTCACTTGGTATAAAGCAGGACTCCCAACACCAGCTGACACACAGTGAGACCATCTTCATTAATGGACAACAATTTGGCAAGACACAGTAAACCTGAATATGAGCTTACTCTTCCACCACCAATTCTGTTTTGGGTTCCACAACTTTCACATAAGAGAAAGGAAATTATATTTAAATATGTCTTTGTAACATTTGCTGTAAAAATATAAAAATAGAAGCAACCAAATGTCCACTGGTAGTGAAATATATAAAATGGTGTGGTATATTCTACACAGCTATACAACAACTAAGGGACACAAACTAGATCTACATATATCAATGGGTATGAATTTTTTAAAACTCATATTAAGTAAGAAAATCAAATTGCAAGTGATATGAATAACATCCTGTCATTAGTGGAGAATCATAAACCCCCATTGTAAACTATTATTACTGTAGTATAGAAACTCAAATGGAAAGGACACAATCCCCTTGAACCTGGTACTCACCTCTAAAAATGGAAGAAGGAAACAGAATGCAAAGAAAGTTTCAATTTATTTGATAACAATTTGTTTATTACAACAGGTCTTCATTGTATTATTCTCCATTCTGGTCTTTATCATTAAAAGAGCTATAACTCAATCCATGAAGAAAGAATAAAATTTATTTAAAAATCTTTCACAACTGCACACCAAAATAAATAAACTATTGAACACGAATTCTATGAGATTGGTAGTCTTAAAGATTATTCCATCACACCAGGGGAACCTGGTGGTGTTGACTCCTGATTCAACCCTACCAATATTTGAGAACTAATATGTCAGAATTGGCTAATCATAGCTTCAAAAGTGTGAAAAGGAATGAATATTCCCTGATTCAACTGATATATATTTTGCATTTGATTTCCCGGACAGGCAATTAAACTCGATTGTCAGAATGATCCCATTTGGTAATGTGTCATAGAGATATATATTAACTACCAAGGGATATATATTAACTACCACTCCATGCCCACATGGAACACACACACATCCACCTCCCCATCTCCCCCACCACACACACACTCCTTCTCCAAGAAGGTGTGATTCTCTAGCAGATTGGCACTCAGAGAGGTGGCAGGTCACATTCATGGAATGTGTAGATCAAGGAAGTTGGTCTCTCCAAAGGGCAAGGATGACAAAGTCTCAAATCTCAGGAGCCACCTTCATGTGCCAATTGTCCTACATCTTTTACCTACATTTGCATCATTTTGTCAATCACTGTCCTTTTTGTGACAGCTGCACAAATGTAAAAAATCATAAGTAAAATATTTGCAAATAAAATCTGGCGTTTTAGATATTAAATGCACTAAAAGAATAAAATGCCATACCAGCAAAGGTTCAACTCTAGGAAGTCCTCTGATTTTATTTGCTGCATAAAAGTTTAAGAGTAAAGAAAAACACTTTTATTTCAATAGTATGCCACAATAGGATTTAATTAAACTTATCATATACTCCCCTTAAAAATCTTGGTAGTTATCATAAACACATTAAATATGTTTCTTATTGACAAATGTTGACTAAGCAAATGGAAACCAATAAAATTTTATTCAAAATATGAAAAACAGGTATTTCTATTAATATCAAACAAAAATACAATTACCTTCAATATGTGAGTATTATATATACACATACACAAACATACACCCAGGGATATCTAGAAGGGATGTACATAGGGAAGGATAGCACTTGAAAAGGCTAGAGATTAAGTTACAATTGGTTAGGGTGCCTGATTTGCAACTTTATGCATCATCTTGCAAGATCTCCTGAGACTGACTTTTCTAACACATAAAATGGGGGATGCCAGTAATGATCTCATGGATTAAATATAGAGGTTAAATGAGATGGCAAATGTAAGTCACTTAGCTTTGTGTAACATATAGCAGGTGTCCAATAAATGGAGTTTCAATTTTGTAAATTCCACGTACATGCAGATAAATGTACATAATGAAACAAATGGACTCAGTTCATTCAAAGTCCATTTTCTCTCTTCTCTAGAATTTATAATTAATGAAGTTTTATAATATCCTTTTACTGCTCACCAAATCCATGTAAATTTGCATACATTTTCCCAAATAGATCCTGTAAAAGGAAATGTTCTGGAAAAGTGGCTTTAAATGTGATGATTTAATTAACCCTTTTCTTTCTGTGTATGTAAAAATATCCTGTGCTTAATTTTGCCTGAGAGATTTTTTTTTCTTTTAGCTACAATTTCTATTCAACAAAAATTCAAATGAATTTTTACAGTAATGAGTGATAGTCCCTAGGCAATATAGAACAAGAGTATCAAATAGACTTCTCTTCACTCTTTAACATTAATATCCTCTGATTACTTGAAGAATGAGCATGTGAGAATGGACACAATTTCTTGAGAGAAATATAATCATGAAAATATTACCCTAACAACTTTGCTATGCCTGTGACACCTATGTATTTGTTATTTAGTCTGTAGAGTCTGGAAACATAGAAGTTCTTTTTATTTTACAAGATGTGTTGGTATCCGTAATATATCTTTGGGAAGACAACATAACTCAAAAAAGTAAGGGACCAGAGTGACAGAAAATTTTAATTTATGAATCTACCATTAATCCCTGTGCAATCTTGGGCAAGTTGCCTAATCAGGCCCAATGTCAGGAACCATTAAGCACATAAGTGTTTTGGAGAAATAAGTTCCAAAGATCAAGCTCAACAGACCAAGTGGAATCAGGGCAGAATGATTAAAAACTTGAGTTTTTTTAAAAGATCTGTCCCGGTACTTGCCCTTAAAAAAGAAAAAAAAAATTTTTAAAAAGAATAAAAATATATAGAAGTTGAAACTAATGATGGAAGTTTGAGAAATGTCTAGTTGATTCTTCAAATATAATCACACATAACCTTGGGCAGGTTATGTAACTTCTTTGAAACTCAGTTGCTTCATTTATAAAATGCTCTCAATAATGCTTCCTTCAGGACGATTCTTATAACAATTAAATGAATTAATTCATTTATGTAAAATATCTCAGGGACTCTCAACAGATATTTTCATTTTTATCATTAATAACTATTAAGACCCATATGGACTACACAAACAATTTTACCAAAACTTATCCACTAACATTTTGTCTTCTGGGAAAAAATAGCCAGAATCCTGAAATAGTCTATTCTTGACTAATTACTTGCCTATGTTTAGTTACTGACATAAATATGCACTTATATATTATGCACATATATGTATATGTGCTTATATATTCATCTACATATGGATATGAATACAGATTGTTATAAATTCATAAATATATCCTCTATTTGGCTGTAAGGAATCTTGGACCCAAATCCTTCTCCAGTGTCCTATATTGATAAACATAGCAAGGCTGTAAGTGACTCATAATGGCTTTTGTCATTTGTTTACTGTGTAGGCTAAGAAGAGACCAGGAATTTTGCTTTCTTGCTTTTTCTTCATCCTTCAACCTTGTAGGTTTTCACTTCTTATATTCAATCTATAAAGGGAGAAAATCAGAAAAGTAGAATTCCTTTTCTTAAGGCCTAGAGCAGAGCTGTCTTAATCTTGCCTTCCTATCTGGGTTTAGATTCCAAACACACAATAACTTTATATCTTATCTGAAAAATCATTTACAAGAACAAATTGTCAGAAGAGTGAACAAAACATCATATACAGGTAAGAATAATAGAAAAAGAATATATCCATATCAATGTGAGAATTCTGCAATATTTTTGACCATGTATAGATAATTTGTATATTAGAGTTCTCCAGAAACAGAACCAATAGAGTGTGTGTGTGTGTGTGAGGGAGAGAAAGAGAGAGAGAAAGAGAGATGGAGAAGAGAATGGAGAGAGATTCATTTTAAGCGATTGGCTCATACAGTTGTAGAGGCTGAAAATAGGGGCTAAAGATACAGAAAATGGCTGCAGCTCAAGTCCAAAGGCATTTTGCTATAAAAATCCCCTCTTTTGGGGGCGGTCAAAATTTTTCTTACAGCCTTCAACTGATTAGATGAGGTCCACCTCATTGCACAAGATGGATAACAATCCTTTTTACTCAAAGTCTACTGATTGAAGTTTAAATCCTGGGGTGCCTGGGTGACCAAGTTGGGTAAACCTCCGTCTCTTGATTTTGGCTCAGGTCAAGATCTGAGGGTTGTGAGGTTGAGCCCCACATGGGGCTCCATGTTCAGCAGGGAATCTCCTTGAGATTCTCTCCCTCTCCCTCTGCCCCTTCCTCCACTCACATGTTTGCTATCTCTTTCTCCCTCTCACTCTCAAATAAATAAGTAAATCTTTTTTTAAAAAATGTAAATCCCATCAAAAAAACTTCATAGAAACATCTAGAATAGTATTCAACCAAATATCTGGGTACTATTACCTAACCAAGTTGACACATAAAATTAAACATTGCAATTTGTTTAATGAAGATATGCAGATAAGAAAACTAAAACCTAAACTCAATAAAGAAACTATAGGAAGAATATTAGTTCTCTTTGACTATTGCCTATTTCAAGGATGATAATACAGTAGATTTCATATAAAACAAACCCACTAAGATATCCACCTGGCAAGGGATCCTGTGAAGCTGCAGGAAACAACAGGATTCCAACATCTCAAATATAATCTCAGTTGCTTTAGGAGAAAGACCAAATGGCCTGGCTTGCTTGTAAAACTTTGTTTCATGGCATTTTGAAGACTGGCCTCATCAGCTCCACCAAACTCTGGTGACAAGGTTGAATTAGAGAATTGGTGAACCATCTCAGACCTGATATATTTCCTGGTGCAGAAAAACTTCTTAAAATTAAACCTACCTACTTGATTATTAATTATTGTGTGTATAGTTTGTGTACTTTAGTATAGTGGTAGAAATTATTGCAGTCATCCTTATTGCAAATTTGAGATAGAATTTACACTGCATGATAAACAAAAGTGTAGTAGACCACAGCATTGATGTAAGTGTGTTGAAGATAGCGAGATCATTGCCAGCTAAAAATAGCCAGCAATTTAGAACAGTCTCCAGTAACATACTTCATAGAGTAAATATATCCTCAAGTAGGTTCAAAACTAAGGGAGCTTAGATAAAATTAGCAGCTTTAAAAGGAGCAAGAAGTCTAGATCCTCAAACTCCTTGAAACTGACCAGCCAAAGCTCTCTTCCAGAACAAGAATCTACACTAAGGAGAAAGTGGCTGTAAGAAGTCAAAATACAGCAGGAAAGAGACAGTGAGAGAAGGAACAAACATGCAGATAAAAGTGGGTGTGCAGAGAGAGGGGGCAGGGAAGAGAACCAGGAGTCTGAGAAAGCAAGGCATCATAATTTTGACTTCCACACAGACCAACAGAGAAGGAGCTCTGTAAAGTGATCAAATCTTACCCTGAATCATGTTTTCCTCTAAAATTTGGGGAAAACTGAGTTCACATAAAAATGAACAACAGAAAAGTATCAAAATCAAGTCTGAACAGCATTTATATAGCAGAGAGAGAACAAGGAGCAGAATAAAATTCTTAAAAGAGACCATAATAGTGTATACCATACCAGAAAGATAAATCCAAGGAACAGAACAAAACTAAAGCCTTTACAACCTATGTTTAATTGAACTAAAAATATAAATAAATGAAAAATAATTACTACAAAAATTAATAAAATGATACAACACATTAAAGAATAATGTAAATCAAAACTAAAAAAATCCAGAAACAATATGATTTAAACTGAATGTAAACATAATTTTTAACATAAGTACCAAATGAGAGGAAACACAGAAGAGTAAACACAGAATATGACGCCTTAAGAAAATATAAAATGAAAGGGGTTTTCTTAACCAAAACAAAAAGAAAGAAAAAAACATATAAAAGATCTGACAAAGTGACAAACATTTACAATAGGCAAAATCTAACATATAAAAATAAGAATCTCTAAAGAAAACAAGCAAAGGAACAAAACAAAAGCTAAAATCACTAAAGCATTCCTGAAATTTAAAAAATTGAAATTTCATATTAGCAAATCACATCACATACCTGAGATGCATTTTATTAAAATTTTGAAATTTTTTTAAAAGGAAAGAAAAATTCTTTTCTCTGACAAAAACAGTGAATGACTTAGAATAGAAAGAAAATAAAATTATCTTTAGGCTATTCAACCACAATACTTTGTTAGAATAAGAGTTACAAAACTAAAATACTCAAACAAAGAAAATATGAGTCATTGATTTTAATATTCAACACTTAAACTTCCAATATAATGAACATGAACTTACATCAACACACAAAGACTCATAGAATATTGTTCCATGAGTCTTTCTTAAGGATTCCTACAGAGATCAAATTCCATACAACCAAAATGGGAACAGAATAGATGGTAACATAGTTACTTGTACAAACAAGACCAGATGAGGGGATCAAAAGAAAAGACTATAATATGACATGGCTCTATGCTTAGACAGAGAGACTCTGGTAAAGCTATAAAAAAAAAATGAGGCAAGAATGGAGAATACATAAGAATGTCATATTGATGGGGATAATGTCAGAATAGTTATTCTAAGACTAATGTGTGAAGTAGAGTAAAAGAATAATTGTGGGTTAGTCTGATTCTGTCATCCCATGTGTTCTTGAAAAACAATTTTCTTAGTGTGTAAGAAAGGAGATAGAATACCAGAGATTAAGCAAAAACACTTCCCAGTTCTAAGTTTGGTATGTAACTAGCAGTTTGAACTCAAAGGAATTTAACATAAACATCTACAGATGTGCACACATATGTATAAGTGGATACATTTCCTAGCTGTAGCCACTGAAAAGGTATACAATCGATGACCAAATTCATTATCAATAAGGCTCCCTAGCGCCAGATATCCTGTGGTCTTAAAATATTGTTTTGCACAATACTATTTTCTTCTTTAGCAAATGGCTAATTCCATACCCAAAGAAGGAATGTACAAGACAAGCTTCAAACTTCTCATAACTACTAAAAAGGAACCTGTTGAAGACTACAAGTATCATGTCAAAAGAACTCGAGGACAAAGTTAAAGAGGTGCTTCCAGGAACGGTGTGAGCCTCAAAATAGATAATAAGTACAATTCATTGAAACCTATCAGATATATTTAAATCAATGGACTAAGAAAGATTAAAAATGGAAAACTAACTGGCACCCTTCAGAGATGATGGCAAACTGGTAAGTCAAGTTAAAGGATTAAGCATTTACGTTGCCTTTCCTATATGAAACTTGCTACTGGGTTACAAAACTATAAATGAGGGTAAACATCCCCAGATAAAACTAGTTCAAATGACACATGGAAAAGAAATGATGAAACTGGAATATCACCATGTTGCAACTCCCAATGAATAAGTGGATTATTGACCATCACAACTTCTAACCACACAAACAGAGAGACACCCAGACATTATGTGCCCCTGATGGAAAACACCACCAGAGGTATCAAACCTGAGTCTCACAAGACCTCTCTTGATCCAGTTGCCAAATCTCAGGCTACACAGGGCACTGTGAAACATGGCAAACAGTATTAAGGAATCGGCAACATCTGGACTGCAAATATAAATTGACAAGACTGAAAAACTGTTCACACAAAGAAGTGATTGTGATTCCTGTAAGTCAGGATAGTGGTTATTTCTTGGTGAGAGAACAGGGATTGATTGACCTTGGGGTAGGCAATGAAAAGGCTTCTGACAGAGGGACAATGATCTATTTTTGACCCGGGTACTGGGTGTAAAGGTGTTTGCCCCATAAAAACTCATTAAAACACATATTTTTTGTGTAATTTTCTATATCCATTTTAGATTTTACCAAAAAAAGGTTAAACTTTTTACAATAAAATCTGCACTCCATTTTGCCATAAAAAGGGTTTTTTTTTTAATTCAACAAAGTTAATTATTCAGATTGTGACTATCAACCATCTTACTCAATTCACTTATAATAAAATTTTGAGTTATGATAATTATATATGTAATTAAAAAATTAGGAAACAAGCAAAACTAAAAATTTAATTTTTTTCTTCAATGATTTTATTTACTACGCTATGATGTTGGTATCATTATTATGCCCATTTTACAGATGGGAAATTTAAATCTTAGTAAGTAGCAGAACTAGGATTTACACTTAGTCTATTTGGCTCCAGAGTTAGTTCTCTTTTTTCTTTTAAAAAATTTATTTAGGGCGGCCGGGGGGACTCAGCATTTTAGCGCCTGCCTTGGGCTCAGGGTGTGATACTGGAGACCCAGGATCAAGTCCCGCGTGGGGCTCCCTGCATGGAGCCTGCTTCTCCTTCTGCCTGTGTCTCTGCCTCTCTCTCTCTCTCTCTCTGTCTCTCATGAATAAATAAATAAATAAATAAATAAATAAATAAATAAATAAATAAACAAACAAACAAATCTTTAAAAAAAAGAATTTATTTATTTGAGAGAGAGAGTGCATGCATAAAGGCATGTGAGGGGGAAGAGGGAGAAGGTTCTCCATTGAGCAAGGAGCCTGATGCTAGACTCAATCCCAGGACCCTGAGATCATGACCTGAGCTGAAGGCAGACGCTTAACCAAATGAGCCACCCAGGCACCCCCAGAGTTAATACTTAACCAGTATTTCCTTTGTAAAATAAAAGTGGATCTGCTTATAACTTATTTTTAGATAAGTTAGTGATATTTTGCCCTATCTTTTCAAGATTTACTAAGTTTAAAACTGCCTAAAACAAAGAGGAGTAACTGGTTAAATTTAGGAAAGCTAATTCTTTTGAAGATAATTGAAACTAATTTGGCTTAACTTTTCATTCTATATAGTTGTATACTTGGATTAAACTTATTTGTGGTTGAGATAGCCTTAAATCTTTGCTCCTTTTCCTGTCAACTAGGATATAGGGAGAACAAATATTAACAGGAGAGAAAAAAATAAAAGACATGTGAAGAGTAAACTTTACTCTTGGTCCTAGTATCTTTTTTAAGACTCTGATTACACCTGGATATTTAGGAAAATGTGTAATCAATTCTCACAATCAATCACAATTGATTACACAAAAATGTGTAATCAATTCCTAATCTCTTGGAAAAGAGATTTGACATAAAATAACACACATTTTTGGTGAAATATTTCTGATATATTTACAATTATGTCCACAGTGTTACATCCTAAATGCGAATTCAGGTTTAAAGTCACTACAGAAGATGAAAATAAAACTCATGGTCAAAATTAACCAAAGATCCTGTTGTGTGTTATAAACACCCCTCCCTCCAAAATATGTTGAAGTTCTTATCCCTGGTACCTTTGAATGTGATATTATTTAGAAATAGGGCTTAAGTTTTTACACGTTAAGATGAGGGCCCTAATCCAATATGACTATGCCTTCAACAATAGAGGAGACAAGATGCAGATAGACCCACAAACACAGAGACAACACCATGTGACAGTGGAAATAGAGACTGGAGATTGGAGTGATGCATCTAAAAAGCCAAAGATAGTCAAAGATGGTAGGAGAAAGGCATGGAGCATATTCCCTCCTAGAGCCTTCAGAAAGAGCAGGACCCTGCCAACACTTAGATTTCAGATTTCTAGCCTCCGGACTGTGAGAGAACTTATTTCTATTGTTTAAAGACACCAAGTTTGTGTTACTTGGTTATGACTAACATAGACCCGTTATAGAAGCACTATGTTAGAGAATAAGTGCTGCCTCACGATTACAAACATCCAACATGGGCATTTGTTTTCCCTCCGGATTTGGGATAGATCACTATTTTTTCATTGGGCATTGGATCTAGTTGGCTTGTGTTTAGGAGCCAAGGTGGATGACCAGTAGGTAGATACCTGTAAGCACTAAAATCTCTTAGTACAGTGAGCTGTACCTACTCTGAGAGGAATCAGGGAACATAGACCAGCTGGGGAAGGACATTGATCTATGTTTCTTCTCATGCTTCCTCATGGTGACTAGAGAAAAGATAGGCTAAATCGTCTATACTCAAAATGTCCATGTCCTCTCTCTTTCTCTCTCTCTTTCTCTCTCTCTTTCTATCTCTCTCTCTCCCATCTAGGCTGTGTATTGAAATTTGTATAGGGGAGATCCACGATTCTGAAGTTTCCATGTTATTTTGTACTTTAGATTTCCTTTATTTTAGTTGTCTCCCCAAAATGTGATTTATCACAATGGTTTAATTTTTCAGAGTTTCAAATAGATACATCTTATTGCCCTTTAATCCGACAAAAAATAATTTTAAATATACTGTACTCACAATACATTTTTTTTTTTACTCATTAAACTATTATAACTTTGTTTACGGAGTATAGATATATGGTACATTTGAAAAAATATCTACGAATTTAGCTTACTCTTAAATCTGCTTAAACTCAGTTATAAATGGAGCTATGAGCTATGCAACATTAAGGAACTTGCTATATTTTTATCTCATTTGAGAAAAGGCAAAACTTGCAGCAAAAACTACCTTCAACCTAAAAAAAAATTATTTTAAAAAGTGCTTGTTGAACCAAAAGCCTCTGTTATGTCAAGCACTTATGGAAATTGCTCTTTTTACAAAAGTAAGTAGGAGTCCAGGAAATATTTTTAAAAGAGACCATTCATTAAATGCCACAGGAACAAGTGAATGCTGCTGCTAATGTCCCCTCCAGCATCAATCTTTCGAGATCGAGTCTATAGAACAGAAATACCTGCACCAAACTCTAGAACCAAAGTTCACACATAGAAGCCTATAAAGGAGGAGATCTCTTGATTCTTCATTTTCTTGTGAAACAGGCACTTCTCCACAGAAGCAAAAATGCATGTCCTGCAGTGGACAGATGGCTTTTGTCCTGTTTGTATAGGACCTCTTTGGGCAGGTTCTGGTGCAATTTCTCCATAAAAACTCCATATTCGTGATCTTACAAATAAATTCTATTTAAACTGGAAGCATGAATGGAATAGCTTGTTTTAAAAATGCATTCACCTTTCCAAACACAAGCTTAAAATATAAACTCTATTAGTTCTAAAGCAAAACAAGGGGGGGAGGTAATTATTTTGTTTATTCATTTATTTCCTTATTTTAAGCCCTGTTACCAATTGTGTGTTGCTGCCATGAGGCTTCGACTTTCCCAGAAGATTATTTTACAATAAACAAATCTTTTTAAAAAAGAATGTATTTTATTTATTTGAGAGAGAGAGTACATGCACAAAGGCATGTGAGGGGGAAGCGGCAGAGGGAGAGGGAGAAGGTTCTCCGTTGAGCAAGGAGCCTGATCCTGGACTCAATCCCAGGACCCTGAGATCATGACCTGAGCTGAAGGCAGACGCTTAGCCAAATGAGCTGCATTTCATTTTGCCGCATGCCTCTCTTCCCTTCCTCAACAAAGTAGATAGGAAAAGCTAAAGAAAAATGGGCAATTTTACTATTCAGTTACATCTTCCATACTTTTACTTGCAAATTAAGTCAGCCAAATTCAACTTTCCAACAAGGTGGAATTTAATTTACCACTTTGTTTATTTTGTTCTAAAGACCCTTCTGATGCAGCTAATAATTAACAGATTAATTTCAGATGTCCCCACTTTCCCAGTTTCTGAATTACACTTAATTTAATTGTTTAATAATCTGTGCATTCATGCATGGGAAGTTAATACTCAACTGCATTAGGAGAATTCATATGTGTGCTTTATAGTGCAGCTTATTTACAGAGGAAAGCAGTTCAAAATTTCTAAACAGTAAATCCCTTTATTTTACCATCTGACCATGCCTGTTGCCATATAAATATTGCCTATATTTTACCCCACTTTAACATATGACTCGTAGGTGCATATATCCAAAGGGATTTATTAGGGAGTGGGTGGGTAAGGTACATATTTAACCACTTCACCCCTTTGAGCTTTAATGAATTTCTGCAGAAATTAATTTTTAATGGACTATTGCCTGGTGGAGTAGTCTCCCCTTTTCCTAGCACGCCTGGAAATCCATAAAATATAGAACAAGTTCTCTCCTGCACTGTTATACTAAGAAGTTTAATTAACAGAAAATACTACATAACATATATATCCAGTATTAAGTGTCCAGATCGTTATTACCTCTCTTCTGGAAGACTATAAAAGCCTCCTAATGTTCCCTCCACCTCTGGTGGCTCTTTTCCCCATGCCCTGACACAGCAATCACATTCATCTTTTTAAAGCACAAGCCTTTCAATGCCGTCCCATTGTTGAGGAGATTAAATAAAATTCTAATTAAGTGCTTGGATGTTGAGAAATCCTGTGAAAAAATTTACTCCAGGAAATTCATTTCTCTCACCACCTGGAGGCTTTTCTTCTGTTATTTCCTTTTTCATTTTTTTTTCCATTTTTTTTCCCCCTCCTATTGTAGAATTCCACCAGAGGAGATACCTTCATTTTACTCCAAGGCCCAAACTGGATGCATCTACATTAAAAAAAAAAAAAAAAAAAAAAAATCTTTCTTTTACTCTTTACTTCACAAACACTAAGGTCATTGAGCTCTGGAGGGAAGCAGAAAACTTGGCCTACCTCCTGCTACCTGCCATAAGAACCCAAGTGGTAATCAGCCACAGTGGCTGCTGTCTCAAGTGCTTTGGGTCTGGCCACCATGCAGACTCTCGGTCCTGCATATTTTGTCTTCTTTGTGAACCCCAAACACACATGACAATTCGACAAGGACTCCAGCATGGATATTTTCCTGGAAGTTGCCGTGTATCTCTACTTTCCCAGTTAGGATCTTATGTTTTACAGGAAGGGCTTTCCATCTCCCACTGCTTACATTTTTAACTTGCTGAAATGCTTTTGTTCACCCAGTTTCTGGACTCACTCCTCTTCCCATGTATCCTTGCCTAGATGTGTGTGGTAAGAGAGTTACGGACAAAGAAAGTGCACCTAAGATACTAATAAATACAGCAGCAGCAAACAAGTCTTAATTTAACACCAGACTTTAATTCATTAGCCCATTGACACAAAAATGGAAAGTAGGTAGAGATTGTTTTCTTCGCATCTCTCATGTTCTTCTCTTTATAGCAGTAAACTCTGTTAGAGTTTACAGCATCAGCACTTCCTAGGACTCCGGATGAGGCAGCCGGTGCAGGTCTGTTTCCTACTAGCATTCCCTGTCATCCTTCACCTTAATTCAACTGAGCAGCCCTTTACAGAGATTCCATCTTGAAAGACGTGTAGGTGTCTCTAAAAGGAGAATAACAAGCATAGCACTCCTGGAGGGAGAACTTTCTTGTAGAAGGGAATTTTTAGTCATGGCATGCCTGACAAAAATTTGATTAGTAAACACTCAATACAACTTCATGTCAACACAAGAGTAGGCTGGGCACACAATGTACAAATGATCAGAGAACAAAACAGGCAGTGTCTTCTTTATTTAAGGGGGAAAAAAAGATGAGAGAGACAAAATCAGTGATTTTTATGACTATCCAGAAGACTCAAAAAATAGTCTAAGTACTACTCAAACAGTAGTAAAGAACTGAAGTAAACTCTACTATAAAAGGCTGATGTCATATTCTTGGGTTGAAGTCTCAACTTCACTACTCTTAGGATGCAGTGTTTACAGCAAGCTGCTTAACTCACTGAGACTTAATTTCCTCTTTCATAAAAAATAATTTAAAAGTATCATACCCCATTTGTAAAATTTGTTTAGGATAGATTACTGAAAGCACGACATTGGTTGTCAGACTAGGCTCACTGAACTCTTGGGCACAACATAAATGCTTTAGGGATTCCACAAAAATCAGATTTCATGTTTTGTTTCATAATATATTTCACACTAGAAAAATAATAACAATAATAATGATGATGATGGTAATTAAAAATGTACATGCAAAATGCTGACATTAGAACCTAAGCCAAATGAATAATGTGATCCTATCTTTTCAACAAAACAGCCAACTACATGAGCTGAACAGAAATATAGATATGATATCAAATTAATGTATTTTTATTTCTTACTATGCTCATAAAATAGACTTGGGTTGTGTCTGAGGGAGCAGGATACAAAATCTTTTTTTGTCTTCCCTTTTTTCTCTTCTAACTTTTCTCCATGAATCAGCCATCAGTTAATGAATAATCCATGCTACACATTTCTAGGAGCTCTTCCCCTTCCATTCATCCTGAAATAATACATTTCATTATCTAATTATGGTCCCACATCTTCAGCAGGAGATTTTCTATCACTGCAGTCTTGTGGCTTCATCATTTTCTCAACTCCTTGATCTTTTTGTTTTTCCTTTAAGTCAGTTGCCCAGTCTTGGCTTTATACCTTGAATCTTCCCATCTCTTAGAATAATCCACTGCCAAAATCTTCAATTTTGAAATGATCATCATTGACCACACTTCTATCATTTATACTGAACCTCCTCTTTATCACCCTTCAATATGTCCTCTTCTGCCTCAGCATCTTCATGCCTTTAGAGTATTATTTCCCATTCCCACCTTACTCGATCTTTACATGGCTATTTTTCCATCCTTAACAATTTCAGTAATGTTCTGTGACACTTCTTTGAATTTATATTTCCTCCTTGGGATTACTTTGTCAATCTGAAACTCTGAGACCTCACCATTTTCTTTCTTTTTTTCTTCCAAATTTGTATTTAAATTGCAATTAGTTAGCATACAGTGTAATATTGGTTTCAGGGGTAGCATTTAGTGACTCATCATCCATTTAACCCATTCCCCTGCCTACCTTCCCTCCAACAACCCTCAGTTTGTTCTCTACAGTTAAGAGTCTGGTTTATGGTTTGCCTCTCTTTTTTTCCCCTGATGTTCATTAATTATTTCTTAAATTCCACATACGAGTGGAAACATGTGGTATTTCTTACTCAGACTGACTTATTTCATACAGCATAATGCTCGCTAGCTCTATCCATATCATTGTAAATAGCAAGACATATTCTTTTCAATGGCTGAGTAATATTCCATTGTGTGTGTGTGTGAGTGTGTGTGTGCGTGAATCAATTACAATGTTTTTAATTTTTTTAATTTAAATTTTAGTTAACATACAGTGTAATATTGGTTTCAGGAGTAGAATTTAGTTATTCATCACTTACGTGTAACACCCAGTGCACAACATAAGTGCTTTCCTTAATGCCCATCATGCATTTAGCCCAATCTCTGCCCACCTCCCCTCCATCAACCTCAGTTTGTTCCCTATAATTAAGAGTCTCTTATGGATTGCTTCTCACTCCTTTTTTCTCTTCTCCTATGTTCATCTGTTTTACTTCTTAAATTCCACATATTAATGAGATCATGTGGTATTTGTCTTTCTCAGGCTGACTCGTTTCACTTAGAGGAATATATCCTCAATCCATCCACATTATTGCAAATCACAAGATTCCATTCTTTTTGCGTCCTTTGGACAAATACCTAGCAGTGCAATTACTGGATCATAGATTAGATCTATTCTGAACTTTTTGAGGAAGCTCCACACTGTTTCTCAAAGTGATTTCACTAGTTTGAATACCCACCAACAGAGTAAAAATGTTTCACTTTCTCCACATCCTCGCCAACATCTGTTGCTTCCTGTTTTGTTAATTTTAGCCATTCTGCAGGTGTGGGGTAGTAACTTATCATGGTTTTGATTCATATTCCCTGATGATGAGTAATGTGAGCCTTTTCATGTGTCTATAGCAATCTGGATGTCTTCTTTGGAAAAATGTCTATTCATGTCTTCTGCTCATTTCTTAACTGGATAATTGGTTTTGGGGTGTTGAGTTTGATCAGTTCTTTATAGATTTCTGATACTAACCCTTTCTTTATTAGATATGTCACTTGCAGATATCTCCTCCCATTCCAGAAGCTGCCTTTCAGTTTTGCTGATTGTTCCCTTCATTGTGCAGAAACTCTTTATATTGGTGAAGTCCCAATAGTTCATTTTTGCTTTTGTTTCCCTTCCCTCTGGTGATATATCTAGTAAGAAGTTGCTGTGGCTGAGGTCAAAGAGATTTCTGCTGCTGTTCTCTAGGATTTTGATGGTTTCCTCTCTCATATTAAGGTCTTTTATACATTTTGAATTTATTTTGTGTATGATGTAAGAAAATGGTCCAGTTCCATTCTTCTGCATATTGCTGTCCAGTTTTCGCAAAACCATTTGCTGAAGAAACTGTCTTTTTTCCATTGGATATTCTTTCCTGCTTTGTCGAAGATTAGTTGACATTGAGTTATGCATCCATTTCTGGGTTTTCTATTCTGTTCCATTGATATATGTGTCTGTTTTTGCGCCAGTACCACACTATCTTGATGACTACAGCTTTGTAATACAACTTAAAGTCTGGAATTGTGATGCCTCCAGCTTTGTTTTTCTTTTTCAAGATTGCTTTGTGTATTTGGGGTCTTTTCTGGTTCCATACAAACTTTAGGGTTGTTTGCTCTAGCTCTATGAAAAATGCTGGTGGTATTTTGTTAGCAATTGCATTAAATGTGTAGATTGCTTTGGGTAGTATAGACATTTTAACAATATGTATTCTTCCAATCCATGAACGTGGCATGTTTTTTTCCATTTCTTTATGTCACCTTCAATTTCTTTCATAAGTGTTCTATACTTTTCAGAGTATAGATCTTTTACCTCTTTGGTTAGGCTAGATATCTTAATAGTTTTTGGTGCAATTGTAAATGGAATTGATCCCTTGATTTCTCTTTCTGCTGCTTCATTATTGGTATATGAAAATGCAACAGATTTCTGTACATTGATTTTTGCATTCTGCAACTTTACTGAATTTGTATATCAGATCTAGCAATTTTTTTTTGTGGGGGAGTCTTTCACGTTTTTTTATGGAGTATCATCTCATCAGCAAATAGTGAAAGTTTGACTTCTTCCTAGCTGATTTGGATGCCTTTTATTTCTTATTGATAAACCCCTGGCCAGACTTACCAAAAAGAAAAGAGAAGGACCCAAATAAATAAAATCACAAATGAGAGAAGAGAGATGTGTCTTTTTTTCTACTCTTGGTCAGCCAAGTACACCAGGAAAAAATGGCAAAATAGCTAAACTACTGCTATTAAAAGTTATGGTATAAAATAGGAGTTGTAGATTCAAGTGCCTACATTGTTGAGAAGGTAACATAAGTAAAATATTTTTATTTAACACAACATTATGAAAGCAAAAATCTAAGCCTGATGATAAATAATAAAGGATTATCTAAGTGTAAATATATTTCTACTTCACTGTAAAGATAGAAACTATTTCCTTCATTTCTGCATTTCTACCACAAAAGCTCTGTATAATCCTCCTTTGTTCTAGGGGGTATGGGAGAGAACACTTCTATTATGCTCCAATTCTATCACTTATATTGGTATCTCAATTCTAATTTTATAATATTGTTCCATTAATTATACCTTCTCACTATTTTGCAGTCATTTGTTGTTTATCTGATGTAACTTTTCTTTCTGCCTATGAATTCATTCCTAAAAGACTCATCTTTATCTCACAACACATCCTGTTTGTTGACTGCATTGAGAAATGGTGAAGGAATGGTTCTCATTCGTGTGTTAAAGATCCATATCCAGTACTGAATACAATACCTGATTAAGTTTAGGGTAGTCAGTTGATATTTACCACGATTCATCTGCATTTTGCCAAAAATATATGGATGTATTAAATGGGAGATATGATGGGAATCGTTAGCCTGAATCCTTTAGTACTTAAGGATAACACTAATCTTTACGTTTCTACCCAGAGCAGAAGTATTGACTCTGATTTACTATCTTGATTTGAAATGTGGGCAGTTTTTAGAATTTTCCACTTTGCTTTTCCTAACATATCAGTTCTTACTCCACAGGTCAAGAAATCAAAGTAAGTATTTTGCCAACTGCTAAAAATATCCATCATTATGCATTTGAAAGTCTGGGGGGAAATCACCATGAAGTAGGGCTGTGTGATCACTGAAATCACTGTGAAATGCATTAGTCCTAAAGCCTGTCTGTGTGTTTTTGGGATTTTATAAGGCCTATGAGTTATGAGAGAATTTTGAAATTTCTGGTTTTAGTGTCAGTTGAGACCTTGTATTCCAGAGTACTTGAAATATCTAGGTATTCTTCTTTCTTCAGTCTATAATTATTTGGTAAATGACCGCAGATACCTTTTAGAAATGAGTAAATACTATTTTTGTGTATACTAATGTGATGGAGCAGAGTCTCTCCTTCAGGAGACCTAGATTCTCCTTCAATTGATGAGCTCTAAGAAATAGCATTGATCAGAAAATTAGGCAAAGGACCACAATTTTGTATTAATATACTGACACCAGCTTTCAGCTTAATAAATCTAGATTTTTGGCTTCTGGTTATACAAAGCGAGCAGTATCTTAATGACTGACTATCTGCCCACACCTAGGAATACCAGCATCTGTTGGCCTTTGTATGGATACCTATAATTTCAGGTAACCTGGTGGCTACTCAAGCCTAGAGCTCATTATGGTGGCCATATCCATCTTGCCTCTGATGGTTGAGTGCTCCCACCTGTTGTGCTATTTTGGAATCCTGTACTATAAACCTCACTGATACTAGGGAGTACAGGTCTATAACGGCATCTTTGAAGTTAACTCTGGCCAGCAGAGAACAATTGCTACTATTATTTCCAGTGATATTTGTACCTCTACATGAATTCATTCTTTACTGACTCAATGAAGGAAAAATGAGCCCTTCTGAGAAGAGTCAATGATAGGTTCTATGTTTTGTTTTTTTTTGTTTTTTGTTTTTTTTTTTAATGATAGGTTCTTTGATCTCACATAGTAAATCCATTCTAACATAACTACCTGTTGGTCTTCTGACTCCTTCCTCAATGCCCAGCCAAGGCAGTGTTGGTATCTCCAACACTCTGTAGGTTATCATTATGTCCACACTTTAGGAATTCATCTAGCCCTATATGAGGACCAGTTTCAGGTAACTTACCAGGAGAAAAAATGAGTGGAAAATATCAGAAAGGTGACAGAATGTGAGAGACTCCTACTCTGGGAAATGGACTAGGGGTGGTGGAAGGGGAGGTGGGTGGGGGGATGGGTTGACTGGGTGACAGACACTGAGGGGGGCACTTGATGGGATGAGCACTGGGTGTTATACTCTATGTTGGCAAATCGAATGCCAATAAAAAAATATACAGAAAAAAAAAGACATTTACAGAGACCAATGCAATAGAACAGAAAGCTAAGAAATAAACTATTGCATATGCTGAAAAAACAACAACAACGGGATACCACTACATAACTATTAGAATGGATAAATCAAAAGAAGTTTAATAACACCAATTGCTAGCAAGGATGGGAAGCAACTGGAACTCTGATTCTTTGCTGGTGGAAATGTAAAATGCTACATTTGCTTTGGAAGATAATTTGGAAGTTTCCTACAAAACTAAATGCATTTTTTAATCATATGATACAGCAATCATGTTCCTAGGTATTTGCCCAATCAAGTTAAAAATTTATGACCACACAAAAATCTGTTTATATTATTTTTTAAGTAAGTTTCTGTCAGTAACTAAAATTCTAAAAAGTTGAAAAAAAAAAAAACCCCAAACTTACCAGGATGTTAAATCCTGTTTTATGGGAGAACACCCATCAACAAAATATACCCTATCTATCCTTATATTTCACTGTCCTTAATCTATCACTATTTATATAAACATTCTCCTGTTTTCTGCAGGTATGTTTTAGCCAGGAAGTGAAGTGAGGTATTTCCTCCCATATAAAAGGCAGCATTTTCCTACTTTGGCTACTTTGAGAACTGAAGCAATGAAGACAAGCAAGAGTGATCATGAGAAAGATAAGCATTATCTTGAGAGGCAACCATATCAGATGAGGTCTTTTATTATCTCCAGGCCAAAGAAGGCTAATCGCATCTAGTAAGTGGAGAGGCAAGATCTATGTCTTTACACCTGGAAAGTTCATCGGTATCTGAAAGTTCAAGGTTCTCAGGGGCAGTAATTCATAATCCCCCAGCTTAGGTCATAAGGGAACAGCTTTTACTTACTAGGGATCCTGACTTTGGTACAGTGGGGACTGTGAAAGGTGATATAGTTCAATCTCCTTTGCAACCTCTGCCACCCTTATGAGTAAATTCTAGGCCTTATTTTAGCAGTCTGCAATCCAGTTGTAGAAGACATGGTTAGCTTTGAATACTGCCATGAGATTTTCAGTGTGCCCTGAGTAAATATTTGGCTGACCCAAATTTGCCATTGTTTTTCTTCAAGACACTAAGGCAGTTAATAAAAGCTAGGCAACTTGTAATTATCCTTGTAATTATCTTTGTACCCCATAGATGTCAAGGACTAAAGCTTTGGCCTATGTCAGTTCTTCTCTTCAGGTGAATGGATAAAGAAAATGTGAGACACACACACACTTACACACACACACACACACACACACACTATTACTCACTCATAAAATAAAAGAAGGAAATCTTGCCATTTGTAACATGGATGAAACTAGAGGACATCATGCTAAGTGAAATAAGCCAGACACAGAAAGACAAATATTGTATCATCTCACTTATACGTGCAATCTTAAAAAGTCAAATTTAGAACTGGAGAGTAGAACTATGTTTGCTAAAGAGTTAGGGGTGAAGGAAATGGAGAGGTTAGTCAAAGAGTAGAAATTTTCAATTATAACATGAATAAGTTTTGGGGAGCTAATGCACAGCATTGTAGCTATAGTTAATTATACCGCCTTATATACTTGCAAATTGCTAAGAAAGTCAATCATCAGTGTTCTCAGCACACACATATAAAAGTGGTAACTATGTGAGGTGATGTTTGTGTTAATTAACTTGATTGTGGTAATCATTTTACAATGCACAGATGTATCAAATTACCACATTTGTGCACCATAAATATATATAATTTTATGTGTCAATTATATCTCAATAAAGCTAGAAAAAAATAAAATAAAAACAGTGGCTTTAGGTTCCCTCTTATCCTTTTCTCTTGTAAGTTCACTTTTCCTCCAACCTGCTAGATATATTTTTCACGTATAAGTTCCCTCAATCTTATTATGTTATGTCTCTAACCTCTCTTCCTTGTTATTCTCAAACTTCAACTATCACCTATTAATCTATATTTCAGTGCTCTGGCCTTGAGTCCATCATTTTCACCTTCTAGATGTCTCCAGTGAGAAGTGCCAAAAAACAACACAAGCACAGCACATCCAAAATATGTCCATCTCAGATCTGTTCATTTTTCTGATTTCTTATTTCTGTCTGAGACAACATAGCTCACTTCTCAGACTGAAAGTCTCAATATTGACATTCCTTTCACTGACCCTTTCCCCTTATCCAATAAGTTTCCAATTGCTCTCTCCTCTAAGGTGTATTTCTGTTAAATCTTCCATCACTTCTCATTTCTCCCTTTATCTATTCCTGTTCATGTCCTCACTTCTTCCAATTAGGAGGGTGGTTTCTACTGTGTCTCTCTTCCCAATTCATCTCACACAGGGCTAGTGTGTTGTTTTCTTCTCGGGCACATCTCTGATTCAGACACAATTTTCTAGAATGCTTTTGATGATTAGCCAATAGTAGTAGCTAAAATTTATATAATAGTTCTGAAATACACACATAATACTCCCAGGTATTGTTCTATGGTCTTTGCATTTATTAACTTATTTGATCTTCATAATCATTATTATTTCCTTTTATAGATGAAGAAATGAGGCACAGAAAGTATAAGTAAATCGCCTAAAATTATTTACTTAGGAGCAAACAAATCAGAATTCAGACACACAGCCTGGTTTCAAAGACGTACTTTAGTTTAACTGTACTAAAACAACTCATGGAGGCAACAGAGAACCAATGACAACAAAGTAAAACCACAAATACTTAGATCTTAGATAACTTTGTCCCAAAATACTTCTAAAAACTAATTCCCATTTTAAATAATTTATTTAGGATTTCCTATGCTAAAGTTTTAATAAATATTATTTTATTTACTTCTCCAATTGACCCCAAAAGTTCTTATATCATTCTTCTCATTTTTCTCAGAGAGACTGAGGCTTGAAGAGGTGCTATGATTTGCATCAAATCTCCATTGTCAATGGATTGTAGAGCTAGGAACTACAATCATGGCTATCTGCCTCTTAAGACCACATTTGGGCCTTCTTACCATGCTGCATTCATTCACCTGTTATTTTAGTGAAATGATTAACTATTCACCATTCATATATGCCCTTCAATGCCCAGCTTCCATACCATTGGTTCCTTTTTCTTCCTTCGGATGAACCACATTTCCTTGTTAAGACACCTCTAGGCCCCAACCTTGCTTATTCTTCAGAGCTTATATTCAATGCTTTCTCCTTCAAGAAGTCTTGCTCGAGTGTTATCTTAGTTAGAGATAATCAATCCATCATCTGGACTTGAAAAACTCTGTACTCTTTTGTAACAATGTCACTGTCTAACCAACATTTATATCACATATCTTCACCTCCCTACTTCTATATGCTCCTTGAGAAAAAGGCCTATCTGGATTACCTGTATAGTCTCCATAACTCCTAGCATGGCTGTAATATTTTTGGAGACTTAATTCGTTTACTTTTATAGTAATTTCCCATGAAGGGGGAAAATTACTTTCATTACCTTTCAAAGAAAACATGCCTACCCGCAGAGATAAAATAATATTGGAAGAAAAAAATGTATAACACAGGCCACAGAACTGTATTAATCAAACTTTTAATTGCCTAAACAAAATTGATTACCAAAAGGTGACTATAGGAAAAAATCTAAAAAGATACTCAGGTACTATGTTTTAGAGCTTATAAATATAGATGCTCCACTTTTTGTATAAATATTTGTTAAGTTTCGCTAGATGCCAGGTACCAAGCAAGACACTGTGTTTACTGAGCATCATTTGGACCTCATCCCTGAACTTAGGACCATTCTAGTGGAAAAGACAAATATTAATAAAAGGCCACCCAGAAATAGAAAACATTGCAATTACATTAACTCCCACAAATGAAATTTCGAATAGGAGTATTTGACAAAAGAATATTTCAAAGGACACCTCTGTTGAGTTCTGACCCATGTGTTGCATTTAACTAGAAGACACTGGGGAAAAAGAGTATTCTCTGCAAAGAATACGCAAAGGGTCAGTAGGGTGACTAATGCAAAGGATACAAAGAGATGTGCTGTTTCAACGTATCCAGTTAGACTCCTAGGGATGGTGCAATGGATACAACTTAGTAATCAGGGGTGGTTACTTGGATTAAGAAATGTAAATGCAGTAGAATAAAATTGTGAGTCATAGCAAATTAAGCCATGGATAATGATTAGATTACATAACCCCAGTTTAGTTATTAATGTTCATTGTAATGAAATAATATTTTATGTTTATTATTTTAGCACTTGAAAGTGCTCAGGTGTTCTGAGAGAATTAATTTGATTTTATTCATTGGATCATTCCAAGGTGATAGCTGTCAGAGAATCTTAAATATTTTCAATATTCAATTAATTTTAATTAGGAATAGTCACTTTAAATTAAATCACATCCCTTAAAACATTTTTTCTTGATCAGACAACCCAAAATTATTGTTATTTTAAGATACTTTTAACTTTTTGCTAAGTTTAGTAATTTTAATGAAAAACTATCCTAAATATATTGTGCTGTCACTGTGCTTTAGATTTTCATGGCATAGCAGAAATACATTGCTAAAAAAAAAAAAAAGTTATTCACATGGAGAACTTTGATTTTTCATACTGTAAATTAGAAATAAAACATTTTTGCAGAAAAAAATATACTTACTAGGGATTATAAATCTATTAGTCTAAAAACATTTTGATGATACTCTCATATTTATGGAAATTTTTAATATCAGAGGAGAAGAGAAGTTTTAAGATATGTCTCTTCTTAGCCTGTGCTTTCCATTAGAAACATAATGCCAGCCACCAACAGGAGCTACATTTGAAGTTTGAAATTTTCTAGTAGCAAAATCATAACAGTTAAAAACAGGTAACTAATTTAAAAGTCTGTTTTATTTAATACAATCAACAATATAAACATGTAAATGAGAGTAACATTTTGTTACTAAGCCCAGGATTTTCACGTGTGTTTTACAGTTACTAACAGTACATTTCAAAGGACTAGTATGATTTCAAATGCTCAGATAACCACATGTGGAGAGTGCCGACTAGTAGATATTGTTAGTCTTAGACAAAACCAGTCACTGGACAGTTTTCTTAATCCTCTTCTACTAATTTATAACCTGAATTTCTTGAATTTTTAGTGATGACACTAACCTACTTCTGCCTATTTCACAGATATATAAATAGATGATATAGATATAGATAGATATAGATAGATACAGATATAGATATAGATATAGATATAGATGATATAGATAGATAGATGATAGATATAGATGATATAGATATAGATAGATATAGATATAGAATGATGTGTGTGTGTTCTTCATTAAACAAATATTGGGATCAAGGTAAATAAATGATGATTAATACATACACGAACACTGCCCTGCAGGAACTTAAAGGCTATGTACGGCTCTCTGAGTTCCTGTGATTGCAGATGAATTCACCTCATATATCTCAGTAACTGGGAAGGAGCCTGAACACAAAGATCCTTTATTTGCTCCTACATTTGCTACCCATCACTTATGACCAATCATGTTGATTGTATAGACTCTTCTGATTGCCCAGGTTCAAGTTCTTGGATTCAACTTCAATTCCTTTCTAATTTTTCTCTCCACATTCATAAGTGTTTTATATTTCAAATTTCAAATTTCAAAATTCACTCAGGTCTGTTTCTCTAAGTTCACTGAAGTATCCTTTGTTTTTTTTTTTGAAGTATCCTTTATTCATGGTTTTCGTGCTCTTTCCTAAATACAATTAGATAATATTTCTGTCTTCCCTTTTCTCCTGAGAAAATGAAAATATCTTTTAATGTAAATTATAAAATCAGTCATGTTTATTATAAAAATGACAATTGAAATATAAAGGTACAGCAGCAAAATATCTCTGCATTTCCTTGAATTCAATTTGCTATGAAAACCTGCTCAAATTCAATACACAAATTGTTGATAATTTATGTCTCTTTTATGAACTGCAAAAATTATGACATTAAATTACAAAAAAGTAACAATGCTTTGATAACTTTTAGCATAATCTCAAGAAAATCACAGTGTAATGATTACTTTACTGATGTCAAACTATAACATTTTAAAAAATGGGTAAATCATAATTGTAAGAAACCTGATATAGAGCCTGTTATGGGCAACTTCTATATTGTTATAAGCTTCACTTATAAAATAATACATTATAAATGTAATTAGATTAAGCACTAATACATCTACATTATACTTATTAGCTTCATTAATGAAGGAAAAATTCTTAATGTTCAGCTCTTGGTTTAATATCTTTGGTAATATGTCATTAACAGCAAATCTAGTGGTAGGAAAATTCAACTATTAGGACAGACACACAATATCTCTGAATATAAAAATAAATATTGATTGTATAAGTCCACTTTCTTAGACAAAATAACATGGGAAAGGATGAGGAACTGCAAAAATTCAATCTCTAAAAAATTTATAAAATGGAGAAAAGCCATTCAGTAAGCTATTTGTCACAATGAGTATCATTCATACTGAGCAATGCAACCACTTTTTATGTGCCTGGAAAAGGAAAAACAATAACAAATATAATAAAAATATAATAAAACTCCACAAATCCATTTCTTGAGCTAAAAGTAAAAGAACATTTCCTTATTAAAAATGTGATTATCTATGCATGCCACCAAAATATACTGATGGAAAAAAAGAATAAAATAAGTAGATGTTGTTGGCTGAATGATTATTTCTGATCCTCAGACTAGCTTCTCCATCATCAGATGAAATTAGTTTAGTCTGGCATGACTTACACTTAATAGTGATCACTGATTTCATTTCTAAGTGCACATAAATCATCCCTTTAATAATATTTGTTAGGATCTTTCCCAAAACTAATATCAAGAGTTACAAACTGAAATGTCTAGACGCTAGGAGGATGAAAGAAACAGAAGGGCAGGGGAGTGTATGCCTTTTTAAAGCTAACCGTGGTGACTAAGCTCTGGCCAATGTGGAGATGAAATATGATTTCAGATGTCAGCAATGAATCCTATACTTTTGATTGTTTGTTTCTTTGTTTCAGACACTGGGAAAGCCTAATTGCTTGCATTAACCAGATTTAGTTGTCATCATACAACCTCAGAGTATTTTTTCTTAAAGATTTTATTTATGTATTCATGAGAGACAGAGAGAGAGAGAGGCAGAGACACAGGCAGAAGGAGAAGCAGGCTTCCACTGGGAGCCTTGGTGTGGGACTTGATCCCATTCCCTGAGCCAAAGGCAGACGCTCAATCTCTGAGCACCTGGGCATCCCTGACTTATGGTTTAAATCATTTGCTTTGAGGTAGGTGGAACTGGAGGGTATTATACTGAGTGAAGTAAGTCAATCGGAAGACAATCATACGGTATCACTCATATGTAGAATATAAGAAATAGTGAAAGGGATTATAAGGGAAAGGAGGGGAACTGAATGGGAAAAATTAGAGAGGGAGGCAAACCATGAGAGACTCCTAACTCTAGGAAACAAACAAAGGGTTGTGGAAGGGGAAGTGGGCGGGAGGATCGGGTAACTGGGTGATGGGCACTGAGGAGGGCACTTGATGGGATGAGCACTGGGTGTTATATTCTGTTTGTAAATTGAATTTAAATTTTAAAAAATCAAGATTCTGTCATTGTCTTTTTAAACTCAGAAAACCTTCTCATAAGTAACCCTGTGTCCCTCTCCCCTGTACACATACATATATATACCCACTGCCAATAGGCACGCCAATGTGAGCATAGTCAATGAAAATTACCTACAGATGACATCTGACATTTTGATTCCCCTGGAGCAATCTACATTTAGAATTCCTTTTGTCTATGGCCTTGCCACCCTGAACACACCCGATCTCGTCTAGAATTCCTTTTAAGGTATAGGCCCTTGAGGTGTAGTCATTTAATTAGGAGATGAAAAATTACTTCCAAAAATGAGGACATAAAACAATTTCTAAAAAACTTTTTATTTGGAATCTCTTTTCACAAACTCAGAATCATCAGCTAATGGATTTGTTCAAAGAATTGATTCTTCTTTAACAAGCATATAATTATTTCATACTTATACTTTATATTAATCATTGTGGTTAGGTGTTTCTCAGTGGAAAGATGAATCAAATAAATTACCTGTCTGAACTCACTGGCCAGTTGATTTAGTTGTTAAATGGAAAAACAACTAGCCTATTAAATAATCTTGATGTTTTACCACAAATGAACAACTTCTGTTGATTTTATTTCCATAAGCATCCTTCCTCTGAACAACTTTATATTTTGACCTACTCTATTTAGAAATCTTTAATTCTTTCACCCTGTGACATAAAAGAATGATCACTTTCCTTTTGAGCCATATTTTCTACATCAGGTGCTTACCCTCCTGAACATGAGAGAGCTTAGCTTATTAGGAATTTTTGCACACGACCATATGGATTCTAACTGTGAAACAGAAAGACAGAATGGAGTTTATATAAGACAATTTTATTGTTTGACCATGAGATATAATTTAGGTACTCAGGATAGAAACATAATGGATCTTTGCCTCTCCATTCTGCCTGTGATCACCCTTGATTTCAACCAGTCGAGCACTGCCATCTTTTTCCTCACCCAGGGTCAGACATCTGAGTTTCACCGACCATCGCCACAGACCATGACCTGAAATAAAAATGTTCTGACTCTGCTGAAGTGCCCCTTCTAGCATAATCTCAGCCCTATCCACTTCCTGCACTGTCCCCCATCTACTACCTTTAATAACATGGATATTTTTTCCTTTATTTTTTAATATCTTAGTGTTTTATGCTTAACTTCGATTCTTTACAAGGCTGTATTGCAAAAATTGCTATTCCATCTGCACCATTTTTTAGTTTCATTCTGAATTCAATATTTATGTATTTATTTATTTTATTTTTTTATTGAAGTATAGTTAACACACAGCATTGAAGCTACACCATCTTCTCAATCCACTCATTTTTCTCCTCCACTACAAGCTTCAACTTTTTATAATTTGGCAGGATTTTCTTTTTTTTAAGTAAGCTCTATGCCCAGTGGAAGGCTTGAACCCATGACTCTAAGATCATGAGTCACATGCTCTACCAACTGAACCAGGCAGGTACTTTTAAACCTTTTAAAAATATTTGTGATAACTGTGAATCTCAGAATGCCTGCACTCTGCCATAGTGTCTGCAGGGATGGTAGGACTTTATGGAGCCATTAATAATATTTTTCTCTGATTCCTTTTCACTTAAAACCCATGTTCATGTGGATGACAGGTAGGGTGAAAGAACTGGAGAGACCTATGTTAGCTGATCCATAAACATGTGGGAACAATAGCCTTGACATTGTAGTGCCAGTTTTCCTAAACAAGTTTGCTAACCAGCTATCTGTGGTAGCCAGAGCCATCTGTCTAAGAATACTCATCCAGGGAATCATTGATGGGCTCTTGATTTAGTTGCAAAGGTACTTAGTAAATATTTCTTGAGCAAATGAATAAATAGTAATGTTTATTCATTGTCTGTCAGTGGATATTTTCACTTTCACTAAATGGTAATAGTGAAAGTAAAACTAAATGCATGTTTTCTTCCTTACTTCATTATTTACTAAATATCGTAATTAAAGATAATTGGGCCACCAAAGCTTACCATCTTTAAGATTATAAAGTGGCTAATCTATTTTTCAAGGTACTTTTCTTTCTACCACATATTTGTATTATGCAAAAATATGCACATTCTATTTCAACATTTGTAACTTAAAAGGACCCATGGTAGAAAGATGTTATTTGCAATAATGTTGGTAAGATTCAAAGTTGTGTGGGTGAATGCAATGATGCTAATTTAGAGAATGCAAACATAACCCACTGCCAGACCATTAAGATTCATGTTTGCATACAAAGAAAAGTGATCTTAATACATGTAGCATCAGAAGAAAAGATATAGCCTTCATCTGCTCTATATTAGTTGATTTCCAAAACATGCATTACAGTTTCATTACTGCAATGCTTTCTTCTACTTTAAATATAAGGTTGGTCATGACAGGAGAAAAATACCACTTCAGCTCTGCAAGTAAATAGTTTGAATATTTTAAAGTTTGTATTTTTCCTAGGGAATGATGTCAAAACTTGATAGACTAGGAACCCTTTTTAAAAATTCAGTAACCTTTTCATATTCCAGTTAGGAGTCCCAAGGTATTACATTTCTATTTTTCCAATATAGAGCAGTCAGAAGTATGACAATTACAACATGAGAAACAAAGTTAAAGTAGAATGTGACCCTTTCTAAGAAACAAATATTCAAGTTGATATTTATGTTTCATGTTGATCTTTCCATTTGGTGAAGACTTACAGTCATTGCTTCACATACTCTATGTTTTGATATCAGTAAATTTCTAATTTAGTACTTTAATGTTCACTCCAATGATTACCTTCTTTTTTACGTAAAATTATTTTTTCTATGCATGAGAGCCCCACCCAATGTTTATGATTTATCTAAGAAAAGAGAATTCACATAATTCATTTATATTGCCTTGTAGAAACTAACACATCTCTGGCCAAACAGTAGGTGTTTAATAAGTATTTTTTCACTAACTTGCTAAAAAATTGAATAATTTATTCATTTATTTCCTGAATAAAAAGTGAATTACTATGTATAAGGTACTATACTAAAGGTGTTTTTTTCTCCTTAATAATGTGAAATACATTTTTACAATTAGCTTCAGAGAATTCCTCTGAATTAAGAAACTTCTAGATAAAGGAAACTTTCAACAAATGATTATTTGTAAGGTAAAGTCTTTTGAACACTAATTTTTTACTTCGTAGGTATCTTTTTGTAGGCATAATGTTTTTAAAATAGGAATATACTATTTTCCAGACATTCATAACCTAATGGAGCTTTATTTTATGCTACTATTGCCGAATTATTCTCATAAATCAATCAATGGTTAATTTTAAGAGTATAAATGCATTTCCAAAATGAGTTTTAAAAATATAAATTTAATTGGCTGACTTTCACAATGCCATTGTCCTCTGGGATTAAAAAATAATCGGTATTCTTCCTAGGTTCAAAGATCTGTACTAGATGAATTATAGATAAATTATTCTACTTCTCAAATATTTTACCAATCTCTGACTTAAATGGGGCACATATGACCCCCTTCTATAATGCCTTATATGTTTATCAGGTCACTCATAGAGGTGCTGGTATGTTAAGAAGTCATTTTTTACTAGTTGCAACTTCCTCCAGTCAAGACAACTACACTAAATGAGGTACTTGTCTCACAGAATATGATTATTTACAGTGTGTGTGTGTATGTGTGTGTTCATTGACGCCCCCTCTCAGCCTTTCAAGCTTTTCCTACTTTCTGTCACCTGCCACATTTGGGTGGAATCAGTCTTCCCAACAGACCCATCACACATGTACTGGATTTGAGCCAAGGCTGCATGTTCCCACACCAAGAGCCCAGTGTTATAGTCAAGATGAAACTGATCATAAAACATAAGACTTAGACATGGCTGTTGCTAGGAATTAAATATGGAAGTATGAGTGTGCTTTGCAAAACAAGTATCTGAAAGTTTCAGGTTCTTTGAAGGATTGGTGGTAAAGTTAAGATAGTAAAGATAAGTGAAAATATGGATTCAGAAAGCACAAAAAAGTAACAAATAGATGCAGACTGATCAGAGGACTATACAAAGAATTCTATGAGGCACAGAGGCACAATTAATATACCCATTTATATACTATAGTCCCCACTAGTCAACTAGCTCCCTAAAAGTATAGTAAGTTACAATATTTCTTATTTCCCGTTCCTTCAGCTGTTCTAAATTAGTCCTAGCCATCCAGGTTCATCGGAGACAGTTTAGAAAATCATTCAACATTGGAGCCAAATTTTTTAAGTTGAATTCAAATGCCAGTTTATTTCAAAAATTATTATAAAACATAATCATTTTATTCTACTAGCATATCATTGAATTAGGCAAATCAAGGCCTACAGATAATATCAGTTTAGTCATTCAATCAAAAAAGTTAGTATGACATTTGAGGATTAGATGAGGTTCAGACTTGGATGTTTACTATTAACATATTACTTCCATTTATAACTTAGCTTACCTTTGGTATAGAGCCAACCAACATTCCAGTTTCCAGATAGAAGTTATGAAATATATTTGTGAGTTGTGCAAATCAATCACAGTGCCTGCTGTACCTCAAATACTATTTATTGACTCATTCATTCATTCATTCATTCATTACATATTTGTTCATTGCCTCATAAGTGCATATATTTAGAACAAACTGGGCAATTTAACCAAGATAGCTCATCCATAGTCTGGTAAAGGACAAAGTGTGGTTCAATGCCAAGCTCAGCTTGAACCAGTACATTGTTTTCTTGGGAATTTAAACAAGAAAATTTGGAAAAATCAGTAAGCAGAAAACACTGACTTCTAAACCCAATTGTATGTGCACATTAATTGCAGAGAATATATTATATCTAGGTACATAATTACATAAAACTTCTATTTTTTGACACTGTGGTCAAAGTCTGTGCACTCAGAATTTGAGTTCACAGTTTCTTCTAAATCACACTTGGTCACATGCATTAGTAAAAAGTGACATGGTGACACTGATTGTTACAATGCAAGCTTATGGTCTTTATCTCTTTATCATTCTTAAGATGACAGCATACACTTAAGGAACTTACTGTTTCATTAAGCTTATTTTTCTCCCAAAACTCATTCATTTCTTGAAAAAAAAAATTAGAACTTTTAATAAATACATATCTTTTGACGAGGGTCAAAAAATCATGACACACAAATTGGCTGTTTTATTCTTGAGATGTGAAATGTCTATATTATTATTGTTTGCCTTGCAAACACAGTAACTCTTTATGTCTTGCAATACTGTATTAAGGAGTAATCCTTTTTTCAAGGCATCTTAAGAAACAACTAGGGATCTAAATTCAGGTTAAATTTAATCACTCTGTTTTTATCAAAGCAGAATGTAATAACCCAGGTGACAATGTAGAAACAGCTTTCCTCTCTGTATGGCTAAGATCTCACATGCACAGGTGGCCAGAAAGTTGTTTTCTCTTTTCTTTTGCCTTTTTGAATTTCTGCAAGATTTGAATTTCATGAGATTCTTTTAAGATTTCACTCTCTAGGAATATCTCTCACCTTACTTACTTAACATGAGTGTTCTTGGATCCAAGAGATTTTAACAAAATTCAGAGATAAAATGGAGTCCTTCATACAGTTTTCAATGCTGTGTTAAAAGATAGGATCGCATAATTGTAAAAATAATATGGTCCTGTTCTGTGCAATATGGTAGCCACTAGCTATGTGTGATTATTTAATGTTAATGAAAATTATACACACACACACACACACACACACATATACCCTAAAAACACCATGTCTTCCTTTTCTGGTTTGCACGCAATAAGTTCACATCCTATATGTAAACCAGGGACAAATTTCAGACTGTGTTTTTTATGACAGTAAGTCAAGAATAACAGTAGAGCCAGTGAAAGTGCAACTTTTCATCCAGAGATCAGTGAGAAGATGGACTGTTGATCAGTATTAGCCATAGAGAGCAGAAGAAAGCAAAGAATGTGCATGACTGATATTGTTAACAATTGTTAGCTTTTGGTATTCTGGGTTTTTTTCTTTCCAGAAAATTATTTTTGTCATAAACTCACACAGAAGAAGATTCTGTACTACTGATTGTTTTATAAAGACCCTTGAAATTTTAAATCAATTTGAAACATACAGAAAAGTTGCAAGAATAGTACAAAGAACTCTTGTATATGCCTCACCCATATCAGTTTACTTTTCTTCATCTTCCTATCTCTCTCTAAGTATCTTCTGTCTTCATCACTTTGTCTCTTCTTTTCCTCCCTCCTTCTCTTTAAATTTTTCCATTTGAAAATAAGTTGCATGAATCATAAATTATGCCCCTTTAACCTTAAATACTTTAGTTTGTGGCATTATCTTATATAATCACAGAAGAACTCTGAAGAGCAGTAAAAAGTACCTAGAAACTAATAATGCTTATTATATTTTGGTACTTACTTTTAAACAGTAGACCCCATAAACTTCCCAAAGAAAGATATCTTTTAAAGTCTTAACTCAATGCTTCTATTCCCATATAGATCTTGTTTATATTAATAAAGTATTTGTAGATGTTTCCAGGGCCTTGTCACCATACTTACCTGATTTTAGAACTAATCCCCAAGCTAAGCAAATATTTAGCCATTTAAGCCATTAGCATATTCAATAATCTTTTCCAAGGTCAATCACCATATATATCATCCTTTTAATGCCATCAAAACAAGACAATGGGTATTTAGAAATTAAATTAATTGACCCATCTAGTTTCAAAAGTTGAGAATTTCCAAATCTCCTTTTTTTTGGATCTTTTCATTTGTATAACTTTTCATTTGTATAACTTCAAAGTTTTGTCCGATTGATGTGAAAAAAGTGGAAAAAATAAAGATTGAAGCAGGATATGTAAAAACAAAATGTCCTGTCATTTGACACTTATCATGCAGTGCATCTCCATTTGGTCAATACTCTTGTTCTGTTTTGTCCTGTTTTTTAAACTAGACATTGGTTTTATTTCTCTAACATGCATATTAAGTGGGACATTTAGATTGATTTAGGCTCTAATATTCTGGTTTTGTTCTGTGGCATATAAGTCAGCCACCCTACAAAAAACAGAGCCTCCCTCCCATTCCGGAAGCTGTCCCTGTACTCTACCTATAGGTTAGTATGCATCCTCTTCTGCTAGCTCATGCAGGCCTGTGTGCTTTACCGGATTTAGAGTGAATAGTCTACCTACCTATCTCTCATAGTTTAGAAATTACTGTTACATTCATAAATTCATTGTGGGAAAATACAATTAAATATATGTCCTAAGTGATGACCCCAATATTTAAAAACATTGTCAGAAGTCTTTTATTAAAAAAAAAAAAATCCCTATACTTTCATCATCTCTGTGTCTTGTCTTTTGGAATTATTGGTCTCATCTGCATTTGAAGTTCTGCAGTCTTGGCTTTGCCAACACATACAAGTGTGCATTTCGGTGTTGGACATCTTGTGGTCTATAAAGTCCACTTTTTACCCAGGGGAAAATAAATTGGCTAATCTAGCTCAAATCTAGCAAAGGAGGTCTTCCCTTGGCAGAGAATAGCTATACATTCTCATAGCTCTTTGTTTTTACTCCCTGCTCTACAAAAAGGCTTTTTTTTTAATTGCAGCAACAACATGCACATACACACACATACACATGTGCACAATAAGCAGATATATAGATCAAGCTTTATTCCCTTAACTTTTTCAAACAAATCCTCCACAGACTTCACATCCCGCTTTATCTTCCCTGCAGCTAAGTGTAGCATTCTGGGTCCCCATGGGGACCCTGTGAGACCTGGGGAAACTGACTGGAGGAGAAGAAACCAAACAAGTAGTAGGTGCCCAGTTTTGAGATTGTAGGGAAAATTGTTCTGAGCTCCAAACACTACCATGCTGAAAGAGAAAAATAGTGGCAGAGAAATTAATAATGGAAACAAACTTAAAAGGATTGGTCTCGGCCATCTTGCTGCTTCTCCTAAAGGGTCTTCTTTTTCTACATTTATTCCAATTTAATTGCACAGCTCATTTTCAACAAGTATAGAGCTTTCTCCCGTATATTACTGCTTTGCTAGAAATGAGAAATGACTCCAACACAACGTGGGTATTCCCATGATGGCAGTGATGGCAATGTCTCTGTTCACACTTTCTCTAAATTCCCCCCAAATTTGTCTACATTACCAATAGTCAACAGCATGTATTGTAGTTTCTTGTACAATGTTAGACCCTAGAAATGAGAAGCTTGAAGGGACTTATGAATTCATCTAATCTCTTTCAATAAGATTTTGAGCACTTCCAGGGATGTCATGCCTAGTTTCTCTTATTAATCTTAGCAACTACCATAGTGTCCAATTCATAGCAGGTACTAAAAAGTGCTGGTGTTGATGGTATGAGCCAATACCTTTACCACTATTATGAAAAAGTATATTGAGATTCAGATAAGTTGAGTAATTTCCCCATTGCCACAGAGCCTGTTAATGAAAGAAGAAGAAGTTGGAGGAAACATGTCAGTATTAAGTCACTGCATATCAATTCCATGCACAATAATATGCATAAGCAACTGCTATAATCACTCTCTTACAACTCAACAGTTATTGCTAAATATTACTGTTCACAGAACATATAGGTTTTTACCTCAAAAATGTATGTATGTATGTGGTGAAATAGCACTGAATTTGAGTCAAAATACAGTTTTACAGATCTGTGCCTTAAATAGCTATGTGACCTTCGGTTTCTCCATCTACAAAATAAAGATAATTCTGGCAATAATTAGCAAAAGTCAGGAAATTTTTTTCACATAAGACACTTTTTTCACATCGGATTTTTTTTTCACATAGGACACTTAGATGCCCTACTATTTGAGCACTAGAATGCTCAAAAATACTAAAAAGGACATTATAACTTTTTCTAATAAAGACATTGCTATTTAATTTTATATGATGTTATATATTTAATGTAATATATTATCTATAAATTAGACAAATTAAATCACTTTTCAGACTAAGTCAAAAAGTGTCTCTCAGGTTTATAAGCATAAAGAAATCTTTGCTAAAAGTTTGAAATATAACTGATTATATGGGTGTACATTGCCTCACAGACAATGTCATATAAGAATAATTAACACCAAATAGGAACCTCCTCACAATTTTCTTTCTGCTCCTCCTCTTCCATAGCATGCCCTACACAGCCTGATTCACCATGCTTCGTTACCTCTCCCAGGCCCAGCCCTCAAGAGCCAGGAGAATATTATATGCTATGTTCTGAGAGCAAAAGCTCCTGGTGTGCGACAAATTAACATAGCACCGGGAGCCATTTAACAAATTACCTCTTCCAGTGCCTATACTGGCACCATGGTACCCCCTAAAGCTCAACGTTCATATCAATTAGATGAGCAACTCAGTCCCAGAGGTCGTTTTCTTCATGCCTACTCAGGCTGTGAACTTCCTTTAGAGCCAGAAAATGAACAAATCCAAGATGGGTAGACAAATTTTCTAAATAATTTCTTGAGGGGAGAAAAATCATATACTCTAGAAACTCTCTAGCTGTTTCAATTTGGAAGTTTGTGCCTACTTTTAAGTATATGTGTGTGTGTGTGTGTGTGTGTGTGTGTTGCAATGTAAATATATACATAGAGACAGAGAGACGGAGAGACAGAGAGACAGAGAGACAGAGAGAGACAGAGAGAGAGACAGAAACAGAGGTTCCTAGTATTTGCTCCTATGCTTCCAGCCCCTTTAGTAATTTCTTTCCAGTGTAAATTTAGAAATCTTTATTTCTAAAATTCATCTATTGCTTTTTCTCTTTTCTCTACTTTTGGTGACCTCTACTTTCTTTCCTAAGCCTAAGTTCGTCTGATTGACCTAGTTATTAAGCTGCAAACAGAGGAGAAATTTTTCATAATGAGAATTGTAAAGGAAGGAACTAAAATAGGCAAACTAGAAAGAAAAAGGAGAAAGAGAAAGAGAAAAAGAGGAGGTTTGAAGCATCTAAAAATATTCCTGGGGAGGTGTACAGAAATAACAAACACTTTTACTAAAGTCTTGGGATGTTTTATGGCAGCGTGAAGTGTTTTGCAAGGAAAAAAATTCATGACATAGTACTTTCTATAAATATAGCACTTTTCTTCAGCATCTCAAAGACTATTTTTTTCATTTATTATTCAGTTGATCCTTTCACAATTTTTACAATGAAAATCTGAAATGATGAAAGATTTCCCCAAATTGTCCCCGCATTCTTCTGTAGGAGGATGGGGTGGATGAATACAGATAGGAGATGGGGAAACTGATGACAGGTCTGTGCCCGTAACATCCTCAAGGACAGAGGACAGCACAGTGTAATGGCAGGCTTCGTGGCATCTTGAATAACTCAAGACCAATGAGAGTACAATGCACAAGGGCTGCATCAAGTGAGGTCCCTGCAAACTTCCTAACCTCCATTTCAGGAGAAAGCCTTCTCTTCCACCATAACATTCATGCATCCAGTGTCCTTGGAATGACTGTTTCCCCTGTTTTTTTTCTCCCGTCCATGCCCAAGCAATTCTTCTTGGTAGAAAAGAAAGAATGAATCTTAAAAGGCATCAGTGAATTAAATAGACACAGAACAAGAAAAACCTCCCATATCTTCCATAGCAAAGGAAAAGACTCTTCAAGACAAGTATGTGTTTCCCAGAGAGCACTTAGCTGGCCTGATGATGGAAGGGAGAAGGGGCAGGTCCTGGAATTGCACAGGGTTTGTGTGTGGGGAAAAGTGAGAGGGTATAGAAGAGACTTGAGGTAAAAAGAGGGTAGGCGCTCACAAAGCATTGCTCTTCTTTTAGAATTCGGGCAGACTTTCTGGCCTCACAGACTTTGTTGCAGCTGACATCATGAAATACGTCAACTCTGTTAATGTGCTTCCCTTCCAATGCCTTATTTGTAGTTAAGGTGACATTGGGCTCAATTTTAAGTGTGATACTCCGATCAAGTTTTATTTTCCAGTTTTAAGGGGATGGATTTACGCCTTTAAGGAATAGATTATTTCTTGCCCATTCTCTGTCCAACACTCTTCTATGTCCTTCTATGTCAAGGTCATACTCTCAAATATAGTAACTAAAAAGGGGGCAGAGGAAAAAATGAAAATAACAAATCTTACAGTATACTTCACATGAATGGCTTTGTACTATTTTCTGATCCTAAATCTAAGTCAATAATTTCTCTCAGACAATTGGATGTGGGGTTGAATATAAGAAGTCTATGGAACTCTAAGTGGGCATTTTAATTACTTTTGTGATTTATTACTTACTGGGATAATTCCTGAGAGTCAGCAGAGTTGCTTACCAGAGCTATGAGAAATTGCTGGTTGTGAGTTACAGGTGAACCACATTAATCATTTCTGGGGTTTTGTCAGTGTGGGTTTTCACCCCATGAAGCTTCTACCCCACATAGTAAACCAAAATATGCTAACCCTGCATCACATCACTATTCCTTCAATTAGAAATTAAGGTATCTTTATCATACCACCCCAGTTACACTTTGGAAATAAAACATACTGCCATGTGAGACTAATCTAACTAAAAGGCAATTAAATAGGCCAGATAATGTCTGTCCTAAATTTGATTTATTTATTCAATAAATAAGTTCTGTTTTGTTTTAGTGCTTGTTTTTTTAAGCATACTATTTTAGGTGCTTGGACTATAATAGTAAATAAAATCTGAGTGCACACTCTCATGGAGCTTATATTCTAGTGATGGGAGACAGAGATAAATGAATTCATAAAGTCCATTAGGTGGTAGTAATTGGATAGAAGTTAAGAATAAGGGATGCTATTTTATGTGAAATGGCCAGGAAAGGTTTCTTTGTTAAGGGGATACTTGTGCAGAGATCTATAGAAACTGAGGAAGAGACAATGAGGGAACTTGAGGGAGCACAGTATGAAGTACTCCCCAGGGCTGAGTATGTTTAAGGGCAAATAAGGAAGATGATGTGGCTGGATTAGAGTGATCAAAATAGGGAGTGGAAAGATGAGATAGAAGGAAAGGTGGAAGGTGCAACATAAAGGGCCAAGAACTCAGTAAGTTGAAGGTTTGAGAAGGAAGAGGTATATTTTCATATATATTGTATTAGCATCATTGAAACAGAGGTGGAAAGAAGAGATAATAGGGGGCAAAGGATGGATTCAGGGAAACTATTGAGGGGATACTGATAAGAACCATGTGAGAAATGAAGGTGATTGAAAGTGATGAAAATGGCCAAGTTTGTGTATAATTCAAAGGCATATTTAAGAAAATATCAGTCTCAAGTGAGAGATTGGTATGACAGTAGACAATGATATCAAAGTGATATCAGGGTTTTCAACCCAACAAAATGGCAATATAGAGAAATATATTTTGACTATTTTGAGATAGTCAACCAGAAGATTAGGTACATTTTTAATTAAAACTTTATTTTTCAACATATTAAATTTGAGCCTTTTAGATATTTAAGTAAAAATTTCAAATTGATAGTTAGATACACAAGTATGGAATACATTAAAGAGGTCCAAACTAGGAGGGAAAAAGCCTTTGGAAATGATATCTTCCAGTAGAGATGATATTCAAGCTATGGGACTTGGTGAGATCAATTAGCAAGAAAGTATATAGAAAGAAGACCAGTGAACAAGACCAAGGCCTTGGGTGTACCTATATTATGGTCCAGGATGAAGAGGAATAAAACAGACAAACAAACAAGAAAACAAACAAAACATAAAAGAAGCTGGCAGACAGAGGAGGAAGGAAGTAAAGCAGGAGTGCTATGTAAACAAATTGTGATGATCACAAACGTGTTGTTGACAGATGGAATAAGATGAGAATGCAGAAAGGTCCACAGGATTTGACAATTGGATGCCATTCGAAGTGTTGGCAAAATCCAAAGTATCGTCTCCATCATTCATCTCCAGAGCAATCAGCTGCACACACCTCATTTCCTACGAAGAGGCCAGAGTATTTGTTAGAAAAAGTAGTATCTGAGATAGTGAACACCAACATAAAAAATTACACCTGGCAATGAAAACTGACACTAGGAGTGGAAATCATAAATCGGCATCTTTTTCTCTTTTACAGATAAGGTGATTTTAATTTTACAATCATATGAAAAGAATAGGTTTTTTTCTCCCCCAAGGTTTTCCTGTGAAGGGAAAATAAGCATTATTACAGAAAATTATTTTCAGTCTAGTGGAATTAGTCCCAAATCTAAACAAATGAGTAGGCAGTCAAGAAACTAATTTGTATGGTTGACCCTTCAAAGGAGTGATTTCTGAGTCAAATAGAGAAATATTCTTCTCTTATAATAATGCAGATTGTTTAATTCTGAATGTTCTTCTTCCTATTTTTCTTCTTAATGAGTGGCAATGCAGTGATTTGACCAATGCAAAATATAGTAGAAATTTCATTGGTTACCTAGAATTTGTTTGTTTTTTTTTTCTTTTTTTTAAATAGACTCCATATCCAGCATGGAACCCAGAACAGGTCTTGAACTCACCACCCTGAGATCAAGACCTGAGCTGAGATAAAAAGTTGGTTGCTTAACTGACTGAGCCACCCAGATACCCCTAGAATCTACTTTTAATCATTACAGCTATTTTGTCAATAAAGTGGATGACATCCTTTGTCATATTTTAACTTTTAACTTACTAATTTGGTTCTATGTAAAGCAGTAGAGAATAATTACAGCACCTCATGTTACTCAATAAATACCCATGGAATGAATAAAAAAAAGAATAATTGACTAAATCTTTCCATAGTCCATCCCCCAAGTTTTGAGTGGACATGACAGACTTACCTGCCTACTCAGTTTTGATGCAAGAAAAAAGCATCTGGGTAAAATGAATATTTTAACTCTGCTTTTTCTCCAGAAAATAAAATATTAAACTGACTGATGCCAAAATTTTATTTAAAAATTAGTTATGTGGAATAACATTCACAACATAATGCCTAAAATATGTGAAAGTCCATATGTTCTACTGGATTTTGTTATTGCAATTATTAAATGTTTCCTATCGATTACTTAAGACCCCACCCATACTTTCCAGAAATGTTTTGCTAATCTACTCTTAAGTCTCAATCTACTATCCTTCCTGTTTTCCATCTACCAGAATCCATTATACCTTAAATTATATCATTGAATCTAAAACACTTCATTGACATAATCTGTTATTTTGTCACCCAGACTGGAATTTCTGTTTTTGAATTTGGGATATTGAGTTAACCAGCATTGTATTTCCAAATCTGACCACTGTGTCTGGCATATGCTAGTTACTCATTAAATATTTATGGATAATAAATGAGTTAAGAGAAAGAAACCTACAGATTTAGCATTTTGTATATTGTACATGTTACAAGAAGCATATCTAACACATTATATGATATTTATTTTATGAGAATCCATGGTAGAAATTAAGAATAAATTCATACAATCAGAAAAAGTGAACAAAGAGATTAACAACCACAAACTCTCTTCCCAAGAAGCAATTTTGTTTGGTTCTTCTTTATAGACACTATGCATCCTTTTGGTGATATATGTCTTAATCTTTGTTTTCAACGTGGGGAATCCAGAAATGAATAGTTAGCTTACCTCTAGAGTCTCTTGAGTAAAGTGTGGCATACACTGGCTTTATTTTCCTCTTTAGATCAGAATGATGCCAAAGTCCATTGTCAATCATATCATAAAGTTTGAATATGAAGCTAGACGATATTACTCCAATGACCAAAATGAGAGAATAAAGGAACTAAGGTGTTTAGTTGACCATCCAACTGGAAAGAAAAGAGGAAGATTAATTATTAGTTTAGTTTCTTTCAGTAACTCTTCTAAGGTAAGGCAGGGAAACTCAGACTGCCTTTAAAAAGTGGTTTTATTTATTTCCAGCAGTTGTAGATGCACACAAACATGCATATGCACACACACACACACACACACCTCAAATGCAATGATTTGAAGATATGAGTTAATATGCTACATGGCTAGAGTCCAGTCAACATTTCCCATGAATTGCTTGCTGCTGAGTGAATTGAGCATGTTTATTACATACACTATCTTAAGTTTTCGACTGCTTCTCCTTTGAGACAGCACAGAGCTGTGCTTGTCCTAAAAGCTTGAGGCAAACTGATTTGTGAATGTGAGCACGTGCATTTCAGGAGAAAGCAGAATAATACAGTGAGAGTCATTTCTGTCACAGTGCTTGCCTTTTCTAGATTATGAACGTGCAATGGAATTTGCTGTCTTCTTGTTTCCTATGCGTTCACCCATTGCCAAGTAGCCTCCAGGTGCATGAACGATAACAACAAAGATGAAGTGAATAGCAATATTAAAAAAAGAAAACTACTTATTGTAGTATTACAATAAGCTCTATGTGTGAACAGTGGCTTGCAACTTTCACAATACTGCCCCTTTGAGAGAGACCAGTTTAAAAACATGATCTTAAACCACACCAGGAACTTACATTCAGAGGAGCTATGTTGGATTCAAAAACAAGGTTTTCAGCTTTCCGAAGAAAATGTTCATTTCCCCATTTCACAGTAGGTAACTCTAGGTGCCATCATGAGAAGTATAGGAACTAATATTAATTGCAAAGTGGTATCACAGAGAGATATATCATCACAAAGCTGGCCAGTAAGCAAACTTTAATTTGCTTTGATTTACAGATTTGTGGGAAAAGTAAAGTCTGGACCCTGAAATCAGACAAACAGTCTGATATAGGATTATATGCAGTTGGTATTTGAAAATGTAGGTTTGTATAATCACCACATTTAGTAACATTTACTGTGAACCCAAAATGTGTTGAATGTTATAAAGCATGTAACAGGGTGAAGTAAGAGCTACTTACAAAACATAGCTACGTAAAAATAAATGTGAGTTGGGTTCTATAACACCTGGAGTTTGGAGTGGGAGGCAAGTTAAGATCATTTCAGATCCAGAATACAGATGTCATCTAGAATTAAAAAAGAACAGGTGATCCTGACAATATCCACGTCAAAGAAGGCAAAAATTCTTATAAATTCTGTGCCTGGAGTAGACCATACATACTGTCAACCATACATCCAGATTGGCTGTGTAAACTGCAGTTCAGAGAGCCAATCACAGGGTACTTGGTGTTTAACTACAAAGTCTTGTTTTATTTTTTTCTCATAAAACTTCGAGTTTTCTTATTGAAGCATTAAAAAGAGACTAGATATATAAGTATCTAAGATGGTTTTGATATTCATTCGTAATTAAAAAATATATATTTGGGGTTCTTTCCCAGATGCATTATGCTAGAATATTCTTATTTCTTATGCTGATGGGAAGAAGTCCAAAGTTATAGTACAGTCAAGAGGAATGATTGTTTCAGGGAAGTCACTGGTTTTAGAATTGTTTGTAAGTAGCATTTAGCCACATAAGATTTTTCTTCTCAACCTATTCCATTGTATATGTTTTCCTAATCCTTTTAAAATCTGTAATTGTAGAAATAAAAGGAAATAAGTCTAAGTCTTCCATTTTGGCCAAGGGTACTTTTAAAATGCTGAAACACAAAGTGATGTCACCAAGATGGTGACATCAGTTGTTCCTGACTTTGCTCCCCCTCACAAGAACAGCTATATCCATGAAAGAACGAGACACCACTGAGAGTATCCTAGAACACAGGGGTGAGGCTGAAGCTCCCTAAACCCCGGCAACCAAGAGAGGCTCTGATAGAAGGATGAGAGAAGCCCAACACATTGAACACATAGTCCCTCCCCCCACCCAGGCCAAGGCAGCACTACTCAAAGACGTCTTCCTGAGCCTCCAGTTCCTCCAGTGAGAAAGGACAGTCCAGGGAGAAGAGCAACAAGCCATCTCTCTCAGCATTGTGGGTTGTTTCATGGGAGTCTTAACTCTGATCTTGGACCCCTGGGATAGCAGGGAAATCTGCAGGCTTAGCCACTGAGAATCTCACTGCGATTCATAGCCAAGGCTTAGAGTAACACCTGGCCCCTCTCAACCAGAGAGCCAGGTTGGGAAATTAAGAGTAGCCTGGAGTGGTCCCTCCTAATTTTAATTACTGAAAGATTTTCCCTTGTAGTTACCTTAAGGCTTATATAAAATATCTAAAACTTATATCACCATATTTTAAACGGATAACTTATTTAAAAGATTATTTATTTATTTGTTTAATTTATTTATTTGACAGAGAGACAGAACTCAATCAGGGGGAGTGGTAGGCAGTGGGAGATGGAAAAGCAGGCTCCCAGCTGAGCTGAGAACCCAAAGTGGGGCTTGATCCCAGGATGCCATCATCACGACCTGAGTTGAAAGCAGACACTTAACCAACTGAGCCACCCAGGTGCCCTTGACAACAATTTAACTTTAATAGAATTCCTATATTTTACAATTTTACTTCTCCTCCAAAATAAAAAATAAACAAGTGAAGCTACATCAATAAACCTTTGACAAATTGAAAAGACAACCTATGAAATGTGAAAAAAAACTATTTGTAAATGTATATCTGATATACTGTTGTTATCAGTATAGTTGTTATCCAAAGTGTACAAAGAATTCATAGAGCTTAATAGAAAAATGAAATAAGCCAATTTAAGAGGACTGGAAAAAAACATTTTTCCAAAAAAGATATACAAAATGCAAGAAGTACACGAAAAGATGCTCAACATCACTAATCATTAATGAAATGCAAAGTAAAACCACAATGAGATAATACCTTATGCCTTTTAGAATGGCCATCATCAGAAAGACAAGAGATAATGCTAATAGTGGATGTGGAGAAAAGGGAACATTTGTGTGCTCTTGGTGGAATTGTAAATTGGCATAGTCATTATGGAAAACAGTATGGAGGATCCTCTAGAAATTAAAAATAGAACTACCATATGATCCAGTGATGCCACTTCTGGGAATATATCCAAAGGAAACAAAAACACTAACTTAAAAAGATATATTCATTATAATGTTCATAGCAGCAATTTTGACAATAGTCAAGACATGGAAACAGCCTGTGTCCACTGAAGGATGAATAGCTAAAGAAGATTAGATAGATATAGATATAGATGATATAGATATAGATATAGATGATATAGATATAGAGGATATAGATATAGATACAGATATAGATATAGACATAGACATAGATATAGATATAGATATATAGGTATAGATATAAGATATACATGGAATCTTAAAGAAATAAAGAAATAAAAACCAAACAGCCAAATAGCCTAACTCATAGAAAAAGAGATTAGACCGTGGTTATTAGATGTGAAGTGTGGGGTGAGGAGGATTTGAGGGAGATTCCAGTTATAAGATAAATTAGCACAAGGGACATACTAAGCATGATGACTATTACCCACACTGCTGTATTTTATATAGGGAAGTTTTGTTTTGTTTTTAGAGAAGGGGAGAAGGGCAGAGAGAGAAGAGGAAGAAAAATAGTCTTAAGCAGGCTCCATGACCAGTGCAGAGCCTGATGTGGGACTCAATTCCATGACCCTGAGATAATGACCTGAGCTGAAATCAAGAATCAGATGCTTAACAGACTGAGCCACCCAGGTGCCCCTGTAGGGAAGTTGTTAAGAGTAAATCCTAAGAGCTTTCATCACGAGACTTTTTTCCCTCTGTATTCTTTTCTTCTTTCTTTTCTTTTTATTTTTTTCTATTTGGGAAGATTAATGTCAGCTGAACCTATGGTAGTATTTATTTCAGAGTATATGTAAAATCAAATCATCATGCTGTACACCTTAAAGTTACATGGTAATATATGCCAATTATTTCTCAGAACCAAAGGGGACAGCTGAAATAAGAAACCAACCTCCCAGTCTTCAACTCTAGTTTACTCTCCATTCATATGTGAATTTGCTCATATAAACCAATGAAGTAAGTCCACATAGAATTGAAAAGGAATATAGCAAAGAGTAAACACTCTAGGGCATACAGAAGATTGAGGGACATTTTATACATGAAGTCAAAAATTGTAAATACGTACAGCTAATAAGCAGATCTGTAAAGATACCTCAATTGCCAAAGTAGGCTTGATATCTCAACTTACCTATAAGCTTATTTTTAACTATTTAGATTAACTTTACATTACAAACAAAACACACCACAGCTGCTGTATCATAGAGATCAGAGAAGATGCAAAATCCACTGGTAAGCAGCATGTGTATTCAAAATTCCTAAGTACTCCACTTGTGATTATCACACCATGAGAGATAAAGGAGAATGAGCATCCAGTTACTTCTAGAATTGCAATTGTGATAAGAAAGCAATTGTAACAACCCTGCTGACCAGAAAATATGTTAGTTGCTCTAGCTCCTAAATTTTAGTATACTAAGAAAGGTAGAAGAATCAGATCAATGTGAAATAAAACCTTGCTTCAATGCAGCTGTTTTAGGGAAGATAAAGGGAGAACGAGGAAGCCCTTGCCTCTAGTGAATGGATCTGAAGGGAAACATCATGGCAGGATTGAAACTTGGCCATAGGCTGTGGTTGATGCTGTATATGCCTTTGTTGTTATCAGTGATGTCTTCATTAAGACCCAATTTGACTTCACTTTCCCTTAAACAAGGAACCAATTTGGGAGAAGTCCTAGCAATAATCAGTGCAAGATCCAAAAGTAATACTTATCAATATATCCTTTGCTAGCTAAATTCATGACTATGAGAATATATTGCTTTACATCCAGTAGTCACAATAATGGGAACCTCTGTTGTGTTTTTCTGCCCAAATCATTTTTAACCACCGGAAAACTACCTATCCTTCTTCCTGTTATTTCGTACAAAATTGAAAATTTCCAAGTTTATACAAGTCCATTGGCCAGTAGGCACCTGACCTCACCTGGTTAACCATAATACTCCCTCTCTCTATGCAAGGTGATTGATCCAGGAGTTAAACATGAGTCCCAGGGAGAGCTAATTAGAGTCTTTCTAGGTGATTTGATAGATGGTTGCTGGGAAAGAAAATACTTCCCTCTCTTGGGGTTATCTGTTACAAGGTTTTGGGTTGGAAAATATTCATGACCAAGCCTGTCTGTAACAGAGTTAACCAAAGCTGAAAATAAAAGAAAAAGAAAGACTGGACAGAGAAAGAGAGGGAGGGAGGGGCAGGGAGAGAGAAAGAGAGACAGAATATGATCAACCTCTGGATTTCCTGAACATGTTGGCACACAAATATCTCCCACTGTTTTTAATCTGAAGTCAATTTGAGTTGGCTTTCTGAGATTTCCAAACAAAGAATCAAATTTGTAGTGCCACTACTTTCCACTTATGAATTTTATCCCTAATAAATAAACCTTTGCATCTAAGCCTGGGTGTTTGAGGAGCTTAATTTCATTCTTCTAAGTGGGTAGCTTGATTAGGACTCTGATAAATGATTCATTCCCTCCTTCATCTACTACATAAGTCAGTGCTATCCCAACCAGCTGGTCTAAGAAGATCCAAGTCCTTAATTCTATACATAATGAAATGTTGCTGAGTCTAATGTTTTGTCTTCAATTTCTCTCGAATGGGCAAGAGTTCAGAACACCCTCAGGCAAATCTCTTCTGCTCTTCATTCTAGTGCCTAGAAAAGATTAGGCAGATGGGAATAACACAACTTCCCTGATACTTTGACTAACCTTTGTTAATCCACACAGGAGAGGCTCCAACTTGTTCTGTTTTGGTAATTCCAGTCTGTTATGGTCATTCAGTAGAAAGCCAAATTTGGATAAGGAATAGGAAAAGTTAAAGTGATACTGCCAAGAATCGTACTAATCTTAGTTGGAATTGACTTGCCTTCAAAAGGAGCCTCTACAAAAAATCAAATATGAACACCGATCTCCTGTTTGGATTCAAATACTAAAAATCTTTTAGCAAGCCTACACTCTAAAAAGAACAAACTCAAGTTTACCTGTTCTGATTGTATGTGTTAAATTGAAACTTAAAATTATCAGGTAGCTTTTCCATAAACCAATAGTTCAAAAGTCAATGAGATGCATTCTATATGGTGACCATCCCAGAATAATCCCCATGTAAGACCTGAATTCTCAGCCATTGCCCTTTATCAGATAGATATGTAGTTCCAAAGACTGGTAATGTATGTCCTCAGGGACAAGATACCTAATCTTCAAAAAATAACAAAAACTCCACTTTAATCTACTTCCATTGCCATCAGTTTGTGTGTGTGCATGTGTGTATGTGTTGAGTACATTGCAAAATTCTGAAACTCATCTCACCTAACACTGCTAATTATTCTCAGATTTTCCCAAAACCTGATTCTCAGGATGTGAATGTTCAAGATTTGTTGAAGAATTCTGCTCTCTTATATATCATCTGATTCACCCAATTCTTTCTCCATTTCATGATTTAACCTCTATCTTTGGAGTCACATTTTACATGATATCTGACTTTGTTCACTTTTTAGGGCTTTGATTTTCAATTTATGGTCTATCTGACTTGAATTAAAAATTCTTGAGAAAGTTATCCATTTGAATGTATTTATATATAAATATTTTTATTCATATATCAATTTAATAAATTTCTATTTTTGACATGAGAGTCCAAGTTCTGATACAGCTTTATAATAATCACAATATCTAGTGTAATTCAAGCACATGTACTTTTTAGTAACCCTTTAGATCAACACAAACACACATTTTTAAGTAGAATGCAAGGAATTTCTGGGAGTGGTAGAATAAAATAGCTTAAAATTGTTATCTTCTATAGAGAGAGAAAAATGCCTGTCCTGGGTATGAGTTTCTTTATTAAGGCCATAAGAAAACACTGGCATATTCAACATACATCTCATGATTCGGGTCTAACACATTAATAGTAGCAATCATCTTCACAACATTAATCTCTGATTGGATATCATATAATCATCATGCTTCATTACTAGTCATAAACCATTTGATTGAACAAAATCTAATTTTTTTCTCTTTATTAGGAGATATCAAAGTTATTGGCAATTAAAATATACTTATGCTACAGATACCACGTTGGCATTTATGCACCAGTTATTTGTCACCTACTATCAACAGTTGACAACAACTCAAAATCACTGACTTGCCCCTTCATCATTTTTTTCACAGCTATTAGCCTCTCTCTACTCAATTGCAATCATCATTACAGATTTGTGCACTTATCTTCTGCACCCTTAACCCCTCATTTGGTTTTAGAGTCTTCAAGGGCAGAGGCTACATTTGTGAACAAAGCCTAACACGTTGACTTTGACTTGGTAGGCACTGGATACATCTTTCTTTAAGTAGGGAATCATTGACCAACAACATAAGAAAATGAAGGTCCTTCGGTTGATACTATAAAGAGAATTTTTATCAATTATACTGGGGAAATGCTGGAAGTCTAAAAAAGTATAATACATTTGTTAACTTCAGAACTGTTGGTTCTTTAGTTAGTTCTTTAGTTAAATATCCCATGTGATTCACCAAAGTGAGAGGTTATACAGGTTATAGCTTAAGATGATTCTTTAATTCATTAGAGATATTTCTGCAGACTGCTTCTAAGGACTTAGTTCTGCAGATCCCATTTTGGGGAAGAATAGTGCACTGATCAAGAGTATGGGCATTTCAGTATGGGCTGTGGCCAACCTTTATCTCTGCCATTTTTCTAGCTGTGGAATCTTCTATAAATTATTGAATTAAGATCTAATATAGCCCTAATCTGACGCCTAACATGTACAATGAGAACAATAGCAGCTACGTGTGATTATGTTGTAAGGACCAGATACAATAATCTATGTGCAATGTTTACCATAATGACAAATCCTTAAGGCATTACTGATTTTTAAAAAAATTAATTGGAATGACTGAATCAGAGGGTCTTCTTCATATTATTTATTACTAGCTCTTAGATTTCCTTTCTACTCAGTCTCAATTTATCCTCCTCTGGCAATCTCTTTCTTTTTCCATAAGTCTAGACCTGTTTTAAAGGACCTTGCAAAATGTCTAAGCTCCAAAGGCATATATGAATCAAGTACAAGCCAAAAGGCTTTACCATGCAGAATTTAAAAATATCCTTTGGGACGAGTGGCAGAGCTTCTCGTGGTATTTCAATTCTTTAAGTTGCTAACCAAGCAAACACCTTTTTTCCCTTATAAAACAGTGTTTTGTTTCCCTGATGGAACATTATTTCCATTGTTTGACCAAAGTTTACTTCATTAAGTTATCCTTGGTCAAAGAATAAATCTATTTCAAATATACATTCCAATGACTCTGCAAGCTCTTTTGAGAGCTGTTCTCCCCATTGCAGAAGGTTTTTGGAGAAAAATGTGCCCTTTCTCTAGCTATTTTCAGAAACTCTCTCTTTGTTTCAGAGACAATTCTGTTTAATTTTGGCCTTTTGTGCATGTGCAATAGCAGGTTTAATCCAATCAAGCGACAGCCTTCCTTCACTAGGTTATCAACTACAGCCAGAGTGAAGGACTATTGTCTGCCCATGGACCTGACTTACACAATTTGCATGCTCCTTAATTCCAATTCTGTTCTATTGTGCTGCTGTGCTTTACCGTCTCAGCTGGAAGAAAAGTCAACCCAACACAGCAGTGTCTCAATCAACACAGAACCACAAAAACATGCCTAAATCAGAGGTCACAATGTGAGCTCAGAGGCTTTGAAAGTAATCAGCAGAGAAAACGAAAACATACATAGAAAGCATTTTTCCCTCTTGTTGCCGCATTCTCTTTACTCTATCCTCCCCACACAGTAACCCTATTCAGGAACAAAGTAATACCTACCTGGCAGCATGATGACTTCCCATTCGTGGCAAACTGAAAACAAGAACTACAATAAAGAGAATAGTCACCTAAGAATACACTTCAGCAGGACAATAAACGTCTTTGGCAAAATGAACAAGAGGTGCCAGAGAAAGGGATATATCCTGTACAAAGGAAAGAAATATGTCGTGAGTTCTATTTCTTATTCCTGGTATTATTTGACACTGAGATTTTTCTATTACAATCAACATGTAAAGCATACAAAAATAGATAGACGCAATGCCCTAGAAATGGAGCATTTATTTGCAAAGAAATAGATTTTAACCCCAGCGGCAGCAGCTGAGGAATCATTTAATAGGGGGGAATAGAGACATCGTCCAGCTAACACTCAGCCTAGGAAATGACAACAATCAATTTTCTCCTCTGCAACGACATCAATCATTTACAGGTGTTCATAGGCAGAGGGCCTTTTGCACATCATTATCACATTCAAGGAAAGTGAAATAACCGACCTGTTCTATGTTGCCCAGAATCTGATATAGCAAAAAGGAGTGGAAAAACCTAGCTAGGGCATTAGGAACAATTCAAGAATATGATTTGGGGGGTCATAAAACTGTATTTTAAAGCCTGAATTTTGAACTACACATCCACATGGTGGTTGTTAAAAATGCTTTGTGATTGATATATCTGTTCCAGTGCAAAGGAATAAAATGTAAAATGATTAGTCTGAAGTGTGGATGTAGACCAAGGTAAGATATTGATTCCAGAAATACAAATTGAGTTCTTATCACCATACTATGTGCTAGAAAGTCAATGTATGGTCAGCAAGGTTCAAATCAGTATTTGGAGAGTTTAGAAGATTTTTTTTTACTTATCCCACTTGACTGTAAATTCTGTTCCATGTTAGTGGATGATGCTGATTACAGAGTGCACAATAGTACCTGAATAGAGGTAAAATTTTACTGATAGCCTAGTGTTGCCGATTTGGTCTTCAGCCTTAGACAGAAGATAGTTACATCATCCATATTTTAAGGGAGAATTATTATTATTATTAAGCTAATCTTTAATATTTTTGGTATTAACTATTCATTAATAATATAGGAAGTGAAAGATAATTCTTCCTTATTGTCAATACCCCTTGTGGTATCTTGTTTCCAGACTGGCCACTATCCATTTCTTCGGCCCATGTATGAGCATCACAGTCTCAAAACAGAGAAGAGGTCATCCCCTTAAACAAAGAAGAGCTGAATCCCCATTTCTGACACACAAAATCTGAAGGATTAGAGTTTGTGATTTCTGAAGAATGTTACACACATCCTGTTGATGCATGCATACCATCTCAAGAAAAGCATCACTTAGATTTAACCCAGTCCTTCCTTCCAATTGCAGCTTTTAGCCATTTGATTTTATAGACATAAAAATCTAGTGTTGAACCAAAGAAATATTTTTCTTCTCTTCCATCTTACTCAGTAAATGCCTGCTATAGTCACCATCTTATTTTCAGACCACTTAATTGCTTGTATTCTGGTAATTTCTAGGTTATGGTTTTATTGTATCTCTAGCGTACAATAAAAATGCATACAGCTCTTCAAGAAGCCAATATGAATTCTGATCAAGTTGTATACTTTTGTCATGTTTCAACCACATAGATACTTTACAGATGGTAATTAATTTGGCTCAGAAGTTCATTTTACTTTGGCAGCACTATCTATATTCCATCCTTCTGAAAATATGCTGATCTTCTGAACCCACTAGTTTGTAGTTTCACTAGTCAATGTTTGTGGAAGAAAAGTGTGATTGGATCATTTACCTACAGAAATCCTGGCTGTATCAGGGCCACTCCAACAGCTTCCTAGGATCTGAAGCTTCACAACCTAATTCTTTTGGTTCATTTATTATACTGATACATTCCATATCAGTTCAATGACAAACAAAGTCATATCAAGATTAGATGAAGGCCCAAATACAAAACCAGATAGACACATGATGGAAAACAAGCCCTGAGATGGCTCTCTCTTCTTTGTAACCATATCTCAATTCGTGTGTTCACATGCTTTCTTTTATTTATTCTTCTAAAGACACAAATTCAAAACAATCCCCTATAAATCCCATCTCCTTGTAACTTATTGCAAATCCTTTTTACAAAGGGACTATCATTTAGTATGATAAACAGGTTTTATATCTAGTCTCCTGTCTAGGTAGCTGATGTCTATTCAGAACCTAAATTTTTATGTCATCTTGAACAAAGACCTAGTATGGTGTGAGAGGGACTTGAGCAAGGGATGTAAGGTCCCAGGAGGGCTAAAAATACACCATAGAACAAATAAATAAGTGGGTAAATAAATATATGAATGAACACACATAAATATAGTTAGCTAGTTGTATATTAAATTATTTCACAACTACTTATAAAAATGATCCACCTTAACTTTTTAATTTTTAATAAAAAGTAAAGGGACACCTGGGTGGCTCAGTGGTTGAGCATCAGCCTTTGGCTCAGAGCATGATCCTGGAGTCTAGGATTGAGTCCCACATCGTGCTCCCTGCATGGAGTCTGCTTCTCCCTCTGCCTGTGTCTGCCTGTCTCTCTCTCTGTATCTCTCATGAATAAATAAATAAAAATCTTTAAAATAAATAAATAAATAAAAAGTAAATATATCTAAATGGCAAAACAACAAGACAGCCCAACAATGTAGGTCTCCTTGTTATTTCTGCCCTTACTGTTTGCCAGGAAGTGATGTGCATCCTCCCTGCCATTATTGTCACATTATAGCTTGCATAGTGTTTTAGAGATCAAAATATGATTTCACTTAGAATATTTCATTTATACTCAGCAGCCAACTTCCAAAACAGACAAAAGATTACACTTCACCTTTTCTAAATAAAGAAACTGAAAGAAGTGATCTTTTTTCTTTTTCTTTTTCTTTTCCTTTTTCTTTTTCTTTTCTTTTTCTTTTTCTTTTTCTTTTTCTTTTTCTTTCTTTTCTTTTCTTTTTCTTTTTCTTTTTCTTTCTTTTTCTTCTTTCTTTCTTTCTTTCTTTCTTTCTTTCTTTCTTTCTTTCTTTCTTTTTCTTTCTCTTTTTCTCATTCTATTAAGATGGAAAAGCATATCCTAAAATCAAGTCTTCTGATTCTTTGGTTAGAGCCTTTTACCTAATTCATGTCACAAGGGTAAGTTCCGTGGGCTTCGAGAGCCCTCAATATCCCCAAAACCTTCTGTTTGCAATAGTGATATCTTTTAAAAGGAAATGTACTCAAGAACAAAAATTGGACCTAGAGTTGAGCCATGATAATGGCCAAAGATGTCTAAGGAGTGAGATATAGCTCTCCAAGAAATCTTTCAGCTTCCTCACTAGGCAACTGGACTGGCAATCTAGAGGGGAAAACAGAATGCCACGCAGAGTCCCTAAATCCAAAGGAAAACTGGCCATTACAAAAGGAGATAATTTGCACAAGTCAATAAATAAAACTGACACAACTGAAGAGATTTACACTTTTTTTCAAAAAAAAAACTCAGTGCAAAAAAAAAAAGAAACCTCAGTGCATTTAAATATAGAAGGGGCTCTGATTTCTTAGCAGTGCCGTCAAGCCCGTCTGACACTTTCTTTTGACCCTGGAACATGCATGCTATTGCTTGGGGCCACTTAACTGCTTTATCTATCCGGGGACTGTGTCAGCGGGCACAGCTCCCCACACAGCATCGTCAGGATGAGCAAGCCCCAGGCATGTCCCCAATTTTTATCTCTCAGTCAGCACTGCGCTGCCAGGCGTGCAGCTCCCTCGTCTCCAGCCAGTCCCTGGAAGCATGGTGACAGGTAATTATGAGAGTTAAATAGGCCTGGCATTGTCATTTTCAGAAACTGCTGGCAAAGCACACAAACTCCACTTGCTGTATTCCCCCACCCACCCACTTCAACATCCAAGACAAATTAAAAGGATTTTTATTTAGGATTTTATGTTCTACAACCACTTTGTGATGTTTTTTTTCACCCCAGGGAGAACTTTCATTTGCTTTGAGTAATAGTTGTTTGTTTGTTGCTTTTTGTTTTCAAACCAAGAATTTATTGTGGCTGGCCAACAGTCCAGGTTATTAAATGGCCAATTAAGAATAAAAGATAGAGAGACTTCAATTCCAGCGATGCAACAGATAGTGGAAAACTCTCCATTCATCATGTTTCCAAAGTTTTCCCACACAGGAATTTGTTAGGTTGCTGTGTTAGATTTGAAAGGCTTTTCCATTTCTTGAGGTCTATTCACTTCTATAGCAATTCAACACAGGTTGCTCTAATCTAATGTTGGAGGAGTGGGGAATATTATCTTTATAAAGTGTTTGGAAACATATGGTTCGGTCTAAAAGAGCAGAAGTATTCTGTTTTGGCTTAAGTCCGTCTGTTCTCACTAAGGGAAAGCATGCTGATGACTTACATGCATTGGTCCCGTTAGGATTCTTCTCTTCTATTTGCTGGCTTTACAATTTTAACTTGTATTATGAAGGAAGTGTTTTCTTGTGCCCTCCACATCTTAATCAACCTTTGAAATGTACATATCTCACAGTTGTCAGGAAACACAGATTTTTATTTGTTTTCCAAGAGAGAGTCATGCCCTTCCATACATAAACCTTGCCCTTTGCTCCATCTCAATTGTTTTCATCTTTTTACCTTCTCAATAATTCCATCATATAACTCAGTGCTCCAAAGTGGTAAACTCCGAATACAGCCGTGAAGACACTGTCAATTCTAATCCGGGGAAAGCTGCTGATCTTAACTCCTGAGGGTGTCTGCATAGCACTTAAACTTGTAATTGAGTGATGAAAGCCGTCTTTCATGTTCCCTGGTAGTCCAGGTCTGGGACTTCCAGGTATAATGACCTATCCCGGCTCTGTGTGAAAAGACTTATAAATTTGACTTGGTGTCCAGAGGTCAGTTCAACAGGAAAGTCAGAAGAATAGGAAGATTATCAAAGCCAGACATGTGCCTAAGAGGATTCTGATAATTTAGTTTGCTGCCTGAGCATCTGATCATTTATTTAGCTTCCCTGAGAGATTTGGTAACGGTTATTTGCTATTTTGCAATTGGAGTTTTCCTACAGAGCTCGTGGAGAGGGACCGGAGAGATCAGAACCGGTTAGTATCAACCTGAAGCATCTCTTCAGAGTACTTAAAATAAATTGCATACAACGACAGAATGGGGAGGAGAAGAGACCTGGGATGCTGAGTGGGTGAACTGAGAGATAAGGCCACATCCATTTGCATGAAAGCACCCACTTTCCTTTTTGTAAGCATCAGCATTGTAACAGGGAAGGCAGAGCGAGACAATTAACGTAATAGGGTTTCAGGGACTCTCAAAGACCAACGCCTAAATCTTCTGGAGTGGAAGTGGACCAGAGTATGCATTCTCCAGCAGACTAAAATAATAATTTATTGATGCCAGATCTAGAAAGATAGTGTTAATGGGGTCAGATAGAAGAACTTCCGTTGAAAACATGACCTGCCCTGGTGGAAGCAGAGAACAGAGTGCAGAAGGGTGACTGCCCGCCTTGGAGGCTCCAGGGTGGGACTCTATGGGTTGTATGTACTCTACCCTGAAATGCTTAATTAAAAGGAAATCTCCAAATCAGCATGGGATGGGCTGCCAAAAGGTATATATGCATGTATATATGCATATTGGCATTTCTTTCTGCCAAATATTAGGTTTTGTGAGAAGTGTCAGATGGCAGGCTCCATTGTGATGCAAATGGAGTCTTGGTGACCCCATTCTACTCAGCCAGCCCTCTCCTTTTCATGAGCAGAAATGGCAGCTGCCTATGCAGGGGGTTTGAAGGACATGAAACATTTTAAAAACACTCTTTTATGACATTGCCAGAGCCTCTCACACAGTCATCCCTTGTTCTGTCCATTTTCTTTTTCTTCATACATGTGGTACTGGTGGGAATCTGACTCACTCTGAAGTTGCCTTTATCACCTTGAAACTGGTGGTGCACCCTTCCTAACCCACACTTCTAAGTATTTGTACCAACTGTCTCCTGGACATCTTTCTTGACAACCATCAGAACCTCATTGTATCTGGAATCCAAGGCATCACATGCCACAAAGATCCATTCATCTTCTGACATCCATACTAGAATCACTGGATCCCATTGGCTGTGGACAAATTCAGGAAAATGAGAATTATCTTTTGACTTTTTTTTCTCTTCTGCAAATCATATCCAATAAATTCTCAAGGTCTTCCACCTTTGGTCTTCAGAGAGAATTACCTTATCATTCTCACCTCTACTACTCTCCTGTTGTGTAAGGGAGGAAAAATTATTTTATCTCTATCCATCTAGGTTCTTGGCTAGGACACTCATATATTTATATATGGGGTCTTATATATATATATATACATATATATATAAAAGACAGATTTACATATAAATATATATAAATATTTAATAATATTTTAATATATATTTTAATATATAATATATATATTTTTAATATATAAAATATATATAGAAAGATTTTCAAAAAGACAGATATATATATATAATACATATATATCTGTCTTATATATATTTTATGTATTTTATATTATTATATATATAATATATATATATATATATATAGAAAGATTAACAGGAGCAAAATAGAAGTTTAATAACATATATACCTTTTGTATTCAAGAGGGATACCCAGAAAAGCTAATTCCTTGAAGTAGCCCAAGCCACCACCTTAAGTATCATCTTTAACAGACAAAAGAAAGATATTGGGGGCTGAGGGTGACAAGAGCCACTTATGGGAAGTTACCAGGAAAACACAGCAAACAAAGACACGGTTATAATGCAGATTTGTTGATGTCTTCTCTACTCCTAAGAGTTTCTAGAAGTTTGGTTATCTCCCTCTCCTGCTACAAAGAGAGAGACACACCTTACAAATGGAATTTTCCTTATGCCTATAAATGTCTTTTATAAAAGGATAATTTCTCAATATTCAGATCATCTCCTGTATCTGCTATTTCTTAAAAATACTCAGCTTAAAATAATTTTAATGCCAAAGAGACATATATTGGGCTGACATATTCTGTTTCCTTTCACCCGATTTAACTTTCTAAAGTAGAGCTCATTGATAGGAAGAGGTTTTTCTAAATCCTTGAATGGGACCTACAGAGAAAGGCCAGTCTACTTAAATGGTATGACACTTCTATCTAACCAATTTCCCACCATAGGTCTCACTTCAAGCCTTACACATTGTTATGGTCTGGATTGTGTGCCCCCAAAATTCTTATGTTGAAACCCTAACTCCCAATACATCATAATCTGATTGTTTTTGGAGATAGAGACTTTAAAGAGGTGATTGTTAAAATGAGGTCATTAGGGTGGGCCCTATACCAATCTGACTTGTATTCTTATAAGAAGAGATATTTCTGGTACAAAGACATATGCACACAGAGAAAAGGCCATATGAGGACACAGGAAGAAGGTGGCTGTCTATAAGCCAAGAAGAGAAGACACTAAACCTGCCAATACTTTGATCTTGGACTTCTAGCCTCCAGAATGGAAGAAAGTAAATGTCTATACTTCAGGTCACCCGAACTATGGTACTTTGTTGGCAATTCTAATAAGCTAATGCACACATGTTAAAACTTAGTATAACTGTAGCTATTCTCCAGTTACAGATCCATGATTCCAATATTTCTTCTCAACATTTTATATAACCTTTATGGTATTTAATGTCTTTCCCTAAAAAAATAAATAAATAAATAAATAAATAAATAAATAAATAAAAATGTCTTTCCCTAACCCTATGCTTGTTATCTATCATCAATGCTTAGCTCAAATGTTGCCATTTTTTCTAGAAGATATCCTAGATTTCTGAACTTGGAGATTTTCCTTCTTCTGATCACCAATAACACTTTATTTGCAACTCTCATCAGGTACCTATGATAGTGTGACATGCACTATGCTCAACTTCCAGTTTTCTAGTTAATTAGCTGTCTAACTAGGGCTACAATCTCAATTCACAGCTGTTTTCATAACTCAGTTGCCTTTTTGGAATAATAGGATCCTGTTAAAAGTTAGTTCATTCAGGGCAGAATAACATAAAGTCATTAATATGTATTATATTTTGTTTATTGTGTTACCAGCTTATTGGAGCACAAGGCTTTGAGAGAATGAGACCTGGATAATCAGATGCATAAGGAGTGGCATATCAGATGATAAAAAGTATAGATTGATGCCTGACCATTTTTCCAAGTATGATTTTGCCCTGAGATGCCAGTTGGTCAGAAGTCAGGCAACATGAAAACATTAAACACCAAACATTTCTGTGTATGTGTGCACAGGTGAAAAGAAGCATTGTAAATGGAGTTCAAGAAAATAGGGAGATGGAAAGTTCTCTGATGACAAACTCAAATTACTTAAGTTTTATTTAGCAACTGTTTGTTATTGTTCTTAGAGAGGGAGAGAGGGTTAGGAAGAGGGAGAGAGAGAATCTTGAACAGGCTCCACACCCAGCACTGAGCCCGACATGGGGCCCACTCTCAGGACTCTGAGACAAGACCTGTGTCCAAATCAAGAGTCCAACACCCCATCAATTGTTACAGTATGATATCAATATCCCCATTAGAGAGTTAAATTAGGTTAAGGGAAACAGAATGTTACCCCAATAGATACCTCTTTGGCATAAAAAATATTTTAGGCTGATTATTTATAAGAAGCAGCAAACACAAGAGAGGTTCAAAATACCAAGAAGTTACCCTTTTGTAAGAAGCATTTGCAAGTATAAGGAAAATCTACATTTATAGGGGTATCACTTTGTAGCAGGAAATGGAGATGACCAAATTTCTAGAAACTCCTCTGAATAAAAAAGGCACCAACAAATCTGTATAACAGCCATACCCTGTTTACTCTGCTTTCCTGGTAATTTCCATAAGTGGTCCTGCCACCCCCTGAATGTTCTAATACTTCAAATTCTATTAGGTCAGGATCATTAATTACTAATATAGTCTAGTTGCAATAGAACTCATGTTATATTTGCAATGAAACCCATGTTAAGATAAAGACAATGTGTTTTTCAACTATTCACAATAGTTAATAAGGTTCATCACCCTTGGCACCATTCACACTATGGGCTAGATCATCCTTTGCTGTGGGAGCCATCCTGTGTATCATAGGATGTAGCAGCATCCTTGGTCTATACTCATGACATTCCCATAGCATCTCTCTACCAAGTTGTAACAATCAAAAATGTCTCCAGATATTACCAAATGATCTTTGGTTAATAAAATTATCCTGGGTTGAGACTCACTGTTCATAAAAGAAAAGCTTTTTAGAGATTCTTTTATTTAAGGCAGGCTAACTCCTGTTCAAACAAACAAACAGAAGCAAAAAAAAACCCCCACAATTTCCATGGCTAAACATAGCAGTTTATTTCTTGCTTTGAAACATCCTTATGTGAGTCTGGATTGGGAGGGAGGGAGGTGTGGGGTTTGTCTCCTGCAGTGACCCGGGCTACTGGTGAGTCCATCATCTTCAAGTATGCCCTGACTTGATACACAGTCAACAGATGGGGAAGGAGCTGGAAGGACCCTGTGTGGTGGATTTCTAACGGCTTGACCTGAAATTGGAACATTTCATTAGTTGGAACTCAATCAGAAGGCCTCACCTAATTGCAAAGGAATCAGAAATGGAGTATAGCTCTGTGTACAAGAAAACAAACAAACAACAAAAAACAAAACAAAAAAAAACAAGGAAACAATTTTAGTAACATGGTTTTTTCTGTATATCTAATAACACTAAAGCAGGGAGAGTTGTGTTTCTACTGAATGTGTCATAGATGAGGATGCTTCTGGCATGTGTTGGGCCCAGGAAATAATTTATTAGGATTTATCCCTCAGAGTTAGTTTTCCAGTTCCTGAACTAAAGACGACCTAAAACAGAAAGTGTCTGTCCTGAATCACCTTTTGGTCCATGAGTAGAGTGGGCTACATGGGACTTCATAGATACTTATGTGTGTGATTAATGGAAATTCTTCTGTGGCCTCTCTGAGATGACATGTGGTTTTGTTTGTTTGTCTTGTTTTGTTTTGTTGTTTTAAATCATCCAACTTTGAAATCATCCCAAAAATCCAAAGTTAAAAACAAACTGCATTCCCAATCACAGAATAAAAGTTCTAACCAGAACTGAGCAATTGGGTATAAATTTATATATATAATATATCAATATATCAAAATTGAACCTCTTTTCTTTTTTTTCGTTTTCATTCATAGGACCTGTGTCTCCACTCTTCCATTGAGAACAAATGCATAAAAGGGCTGGCCGCAATGGAGAGAGTCCGGTCTATAACTGTGGAGCAGAGAAAAGCTAATAGATCACACAAAGATCAAGTCTGTGATCCCAGGCCCGTGATGCCTGTACCATGTTACAAGAATGAGCTGACCCTAGATGAAATATCTTCCTTCCTCTTTATGTTTGGATATGTTCTACCTTCAGGAGCTTTACATCTCATCCCAGAGCTCTTTTCAAACTGCTTCCTCTCAGTCCAGCATACGTTACCAAGAAAAATCTATTCAAAAGCACATGCCTGTGCTGTGGAGTGTTGCAAACACACCACCTCTGCTCTCCCTCCAAAGAGAGAGTCGTGCAAACAGCTAACAACGTTCAGCATGACAGAGAGCCTGACTCTAGCAGCGTTCACAGACTGCGGAGTGCAGGTGATGGAATAATTAAGCTTAATTGGGGAACTATTAGCAAATGACTCAGAGAGAAGAGTGTAAGTGGAAACTTGAAGGGTATATGACTTTTAATAGGCTGGGGGAAGAGAAGAGATAATCGTGGGCTAAAGGAATAGTTTGATCAAAGGTGCAGAGGTATTTTTGTGTCTCTGGTGTGTTCAGGGAAGGCTGAGTAGTAGGCCACAGAATAATTAGCAAAGCCAAAGGTCCTGAGCTAGAGACAATCTATGGATTCACCTCACCCTCGCTCGCTCCACCACTCCTGTTTGGTCTCACATTCTCTATTTCCTTAAATGTGCCCTACACGAAACCAGGCTCACTCCCATTTCCACTGCTTCTCTCATGCCTTGTCACACCAACAAAATATGCACTGCTTTCTAAATCTACACTTAGCCAATGTCAGTCCTCCTCCTGGAAGTCGTTGCCTTTGATGCCAACTCACTTCCACACACCACCTCACATTGACATCTATTCATATCATTCTTCCTAGACCCATTTTTTTTGCATTTAGAGACAAATTCATGCTATATAGTCTCATTTCTGTAGACACGGTATGCTTCATTCTTTAACTCAACAATAAGATGCATGTGGGCAACAAGCATGATTTGGAATTCTTGACAACATCCTTCACCTCCGTGAATGCAATTGCAACATGACTTGTTCCCAGCAAACTTTCTAAGTAAGTCAGAACCTTTAGGTGATAGTGCAATAAGCTTTGGCATTTAACTGAAACTTTAAAATTGTAGTCTAAGAATGGTAGGCAAAGATTCATCTTGCATTTGGTAGTTAGGATGATTTAAATTTAAATGTCCCTCTATCTATCAGATATCTTTTGTTGACCAACAAAGATAATGTATCTTTGGCAGAAGGTTTAGCATATTTAATCTGCTTTCTTGTTCTGGACAGCTGCACTGTCACCAGGAAGATATTCTGAGAGGAATGTTTCTGTGTCATCTAACAGGGGAAGGGAATATCATGTTCTTCGACTCATAGAATGTATCTTGAAACTCTGAAATTATGCCAAGTAAAGATGTTGCTTTTTTTTTTTTAATAGTGGAATCAAGACTGAAAAGAAGTAAGAGAACAAATACGATTTTTCTAGTTTTTTGCACAGTATGTCAAATTTTACATGTCAAGAAAGATTTATGGTGGCCAGTATAGATAAGCAGATAAAATTATATTAAATCCATAGACTTGGGAGGTGGTCTGCTGGAATCTGAATTCTGGTTTTATCTTTAGCAAGTTTCCTATAATCTCTGTGCTCAGTTTGCTCACTTGCAAGATGGATTATGATAGATGGTGGAAGTATACTAATGAACTCTAATTCCTAGAGCCCTAAACTGAGTTAATATTTTCAAAATGCTTAGAGCAAAGGACAGCACAAAACAAACCCTTCTCAAGCATTAGAGAAATTCCTAGCCCTAGAGGCTTCCTTCACTCAGTTTTCACAATTCTAAAACTTAGAACCTTTCCTCATATGTCCATTTTCTGCTTGGTTCCCTTGTTAATAGGAGATAAACTGTGCTGATGTTTGATGTGTGAGTAAAGAGTTGACACAAATAAATGGTTGATGTGGATGAGAGTTTTGGGCAGACATCACAAAATTGCACAATTCTGGAATGGCAAAAGATCTTTGGAAAGAAACGTGGAATGAATTCACTACAATTAAAATTGTTCAGAATCAGACAGACTAGAGGTTTGGCATGTTTGATGTCATTCTCCTATTTTTAAAACTGCAACTATAAATTTCCCCATTTGGGGCATATTTGATTGATAAAATAATCAAATTTCTCTAAAAGTTTCTGGCCAACATCTATTCTCAGAAGTTTTTTGTACTGTATACCAGTCCATGTGTAGAGCTGTGTTTCTCAATCACAGAATAAAAGTTCTAACCAGAATTGAGCAATTGGGTAATACATGGGATTAGTCCACTCTGTGCTGCCTCTGAAGACATCTTGTTTGCATCTGTGAGTGAAAGTGATTGTAAATAATGTCTCTTTTAGTTCTCTAGTGAGAAGGCTTTTACTGAATGATCCTTACAAAGTACCTGAAGGACTTTGCTCAGCATATTCTCAAAAGACTTATTGACATCCTCATGATTCAGGGATTTAAAAAAATATTATCCAGTTCCTTTACTTCTCCCAAAAGAATTTAATAAAGAAATAGGTAAGAAGGTAATTTTCCCTGTGCTTACAAGTGTTCAATTCTTAACTAGAAGAAAGAAAGACTAACTCTACATTCTCAAGCTGTTTCAGAAAACAAAACTGAACGGAGGATTTACTGAAAAGCTTCTGTCCACAGAAAATGGTATAGATCGATGGACTATGTAATGTGATTTTAAAACTTCCAGTTGTTTATGTGAATTTGATTGTTGATGAGCTTTTCTTCCGACATGAGCATCCACATGACTATGTGAACATGGATAGGCCTAGAACCTGTGACTTTCTTGACATGGGAAAAAAACGATTGTAATTAATTAATTTACTTATGACAAAAGATTTGCTCAGTTTATTTGCCAAGACTCTCTACAATGTTGTCATTACTTTCAAAATTAGAAAATAGTAATGAGAATTGAAAAAAGCTCCCTCATCAGTTTTAGAAGGAAAGGGGCAAAAAAAAAAAAAAAAAAAAAAAAAACCACCAGAATGATGTAAGCATTTTATATTTTACCAAAAAAAATGATCTGCTTTCCATCTTCAGCATCCGTATCTCTGTTATGCATATTTTATGGAAATTCATTTTTTATGGTATTAAACTTGAAGCATTGATTTTAAGTTTTTAATAGCCACACATATTTTGTTATATTTTACACAGAAACATAATATATTTAAAAATATAGACCTATTTAAGAGTGGCACTAAACCCTTCCAAATAGATATACTTTCAAGGTTATCAGATGCATCTTGATGCATAATTTGGAGATGAATGTGTTCTCTAACTGCAATTCGACTATATTTGGGCTGCAGTTTACATAAAAATACAATTTTTAGAGAAAAATCATCATCTTATCTGAAAATGTTTCTGGGAATAGCTTGTTGTCCAGCGATCCATTCCCACAGATGATGACAGATAAACTGCATATATTTAAAGGCAAGGAATGGCACTCTCTGCTACAAGATGAATTAATTTATCGTTTTCACCTTAGGTGGTCCACTGGTGACTGGGGCTTAGGAACTGGATATCTTCATTGCAGTTCTGCTCCAGGAGAGCAATCTTCATCATTTCTCTGCTACTGCTTTCAAATTACATAGAGCTCTGTGCAGAAATAAACTGTAATGTATGGCTACGGCCCTAAACATGCGTATACGGCTTTACAGTATCATAAAATGAGAATCCTGTGCAGGCAATTATTATTTAAACTGCTTTACTGTTGAGGAAGACCACATGCTACATTTACATTTTTACCTCTTTTTCATAAAGATTCATCAAAACATTACTAAGAATTAACATGTTTCTATACTGGGGAGAGAAACAGGTATAGATTAGTTATTGAGGGGAAGATGCTGTACTGAATATCTGGTAAACTGGCTTTCAATACAAATAACTTTATTATCTCACATAACAGGAAGCTCAGGGAAAGAGCGTGCTCAAAGGCTAGTTATTTCAGCAGCCCAATGGTGATATCAAGAATCATATTTCTCTCTGGTTCTTTTCTTACAATCATCCTTGGAGTGTTGTTGTCATTCTCAAACTAGTGTTGCTTATTGTCACAAGATGTCTGCCCCAGAACAATAAAAGCAGAATCTTCCTTATTTATGACCACTTCCTGGTTTATAATCAATCACTTGCTTATATTCAAGCAATACACTGAATATTCATCTTTTTCTTTGACCTGGTTGAGACTATCTTAATCATATGTTGACTCCCCAGCCAATACAGGTTTGTGCTTCTAATGCTTTAAAGTCACTGGACTCTGTTACTGGAGTGTTATCATTTGAGGAAGACTGAATAACTGGAAATTTCAGGGTACCTGTCAGTAAACATGAAGAGTAAAATGATTGCTCTTATATGAAATCAACAGTGTCCCCAGAAATAACCAAGACAGATATGAGTACCCAAGTCAGACAAATCATGTACTATGAACTTGACTCATCTGTGGCAAATTATCAACCCTTGGAATTCATTTTTCATCTGCAAAGTAAGGATTACACTTCCTTTTTTCTAGCATGGTTGTGATGACTAAAGATAATATGGGAATAATTTAGCACAAAGCCCAACACATATAAAGGAATAAAAATACCTGCTCAAAAAAGGTAGCGAGGAGAAATCATCGTTGTTTTTGTGACTAGTGTCATAATCTGTAATATGGATGACCTGACTACTGGCATACAGCTAGAGAACAAACTTATTTTAAGGAAAAGCAAATGTCACTCCTTAGAATACAACTAATCATCTTGTAAAGATGTTCATCAGGATCTACCAAGACTCAACCATTTAGAAAATAATTATATAGATCCAGTGACAGCAGACGTCACTTCAGAAATAAGTCAGGGACTCCAGGGTCCTGGTTGCTACAATGCTAGCCATCACCCTGGTTCTCCATCCTGTCTGGGATAGGAGGGAGTACCGAACTGTACTATCTTCCATGGGCCCTAAAATTGAATAGGATAATATGACAATTTCCTAAGGAATTCTTCTGAGTTAACAGTATATATATATTAGGAACATTTAGGAAACTAGGGATTGATGAAAATATTTTATGTATTAATTGTGCTGGTGGTTATCTGACTATAAAAATTTGTCAAAATTCATGTACATCTATTCTCTCTCTCTCTCTCTCTCTCTCTCTATATATATATATATATATATATATATATATATTCCAATTGATAAATTGAGTTTTTCTCTTATTTTAGGGCAAGGAGAATCTTGACTATATCTTAATAGATACATTTATTATTGTTATTTAATGCAGTTTTAAACCTGTGAAATGTATTCTAATGGTATCTGTTACTCTTTCGTTCTGCAAAGTGCTATCTACCTTTCTTTATGGAATATAATTATCCTCTAAAAAACTTTCTGTTTGGATTGCTATAGGATGCATTGTATAAATTATTCCTATGCCAAGAAGGTACAAGTAAATACTTTAATATAAATATAAATTATTTTCCAGACAATGACTCATTCGTGGTTTAATTCAATAGATCTAAAATATATTTAAAGCCTGTCTGGCTACCTTCCTGCAAAATGCTGTAATCATCCTTGTAACTTCCTTTTTTTCTCTCTTGTTTTTATCTCTTTATTCATATTTCAAGGTGCAATAGTGATGTGCCTCCTCCATACATGATATATGATATACACATTAAAAGGCAGCAATCAACTGCAGGTGTATTGATTAAATTAGGCCGTCATGAGGAAAAGCTGAATGAATTTTACATTTATTTAAGTCTTTCCATCAAGTCATTCTGCCTGCCATTGTCCTTCACAGAATGTTTATTTTGGTTTTGGTGCATAAAGCATAAGCTTCAATTTACAAATTAAATATTTTAGAAAAAACAAGTTCACAATTGTTTCTTTCAAGATGGAATGGATCACATATTTGGCTATGTGGCAGAGCAAACATCTGAGTTTAAAGAGTTGTTTTTGAGCATTAATAAATAAGGAAGGAAACTAAAAGATAATAAAAAGTATTTTTGGCTTACTTTTAAAACGATGTAAAATTTAAAGTACAAATAAGTCATAATTGGTAAAGCAGAAAAATTAAAAGTTAAAAGGTAAGAAAAATTAAAAGGTAACTATGGCAAAAACCTAGGCAAAATATGTACTTACCATATGTCTTAGTAAGCTTGGGGTGCTATAACAAAACACCATGGACAGAATGGCTTAAGAAACAGACATGTCATTTCTCACAGTTCTGGAGGCTGGGAAGTCCAAGATTAAGGTGTTGGCAGATTCAGCCCACTTCCTAGCTTGCAGATGGCCGCCTTCTGGCTTTATCTTCACATGAAGGAGAGAAGCTCTGGTGTCTTTTACCCTTATCATAAGGCCAGCAATTCCATCATGGGGATTCTATCCTTATCTAAACCTAATTACCTCCCGAAGAAGACCCCCACCTCCTAATACCACTATATTAGGGGTTAGGGCTTCTACATATGGATTTGGGTGACACAAACATTCAGTCCATACCTTATGTGATTCAGCAATCTCATGGCTAGGCATTTATGCAGAAGAAAAAGAAAAAAACTTATGTCCATACAAAGATCTGTACATGAATGTTATAGCAGCTTTACCCATAATTGCCAAAAACTGGAAACAACTCAAGTGTCTTCAACAGTAGAACAGATGAACAACTTGTGATACAATCATAAAATGAAATACTAATCAGCAAACTACTGATTTATATAATAATGTAGGTGCATTTCAAAAGCATTGTGCTAAGTAAGAAGGCAGACAGAGAAAGCAAGTATGTGCCTCTGACCTTCCAAAATAGGAAAAAATATGGGGACAGAAATCAGATCAATGGTTGCCAAAAGCTGGGGTGAGAAGAGGCAATTGACTACGAAGGAACATTTAGGAAACTAGGGATTGATGAAAATATTTTATGTATTAATTGTGCTGGTGGTTATCTGACTATAAAAATTTGTCAAAATTCATGTACATCTATATAAAAATAATTCCTCAAAACACACAATAGTAGCAAAAATCCCAGGCTAACATAATCAAAGGATGCCCTTGGAAAACTCTGTTGAGCAGATATAACTATCACCCCAGTAATATGGTTACTCATTAAAAAGTAAATAGAACATGAATTTTTGAGTGCTGAAATGACCTATGCAATATACTATTTTCCACTCGTGAGAAATGTCACTATTAAGACCGGGTTGTCTCAAAGCTCCAGAATTACCTTAATGAACACCAGTGCCTTGAGCACAGATAGACTAGTTCTAACTGTGTGACTGTGTATTAAAGAACCTCGAGCTCAGCCTGTTCAAAAGTCTTCGCCCCTGGCTTGTCAGTGGGCATGAAATTCTCATCAGTATCTCTCTTTTGGATTAAGGAACTGGAACAAGAAACTGGGTTGGGAACTTTGAAGATGATATCAAGGTTAACATGACTCATTAAGAAGCCACAGGAATTAATGAGACATCCTATGAGAAGCACATTAAAGGAGCATTCTAACACACATCTGCCCTGGTTCTGATTTACTCTTTTCATTGAAAGGCAATATAACATAGAATCAAGACAGAAGTGATTAGGAAGAAAGATTTTAAATGCTGGCTTTGTCCCTTAGAGCTCTGCCCCTATTGGTCTGATTCCTTAGCTACTTTAGGTCTCAGTTTCCTTACCTGTAAAAAGGAGAATATTTACCACTCAGAGTGGTTTACAGAGCACACACACTACACACCTTTTATGATAAACATTCAGTATATACACACATAGAAATTCACACATAGTAAGTGCTTAGTGAATGTGAGCTACTAGTAGCAATTACTATTGCATCATCCCTCCCCACTTTAAGTCTTCTTAACCACCAATCAACTGTATAAGTCAGTGTTCAGTGTTTGTGGAAGAAGACACTACCTTTAGGCTTAGTAACTTAAATAAAAAATGCTTTATTGTTATATTAATATTAACATAAGTATTAATTTCAAATTATTATATAATTTATTATTATTATTGATAATTAGTTGGGCAGTTCTGTGGGTATGTGCCAGGCTTCACTAGTCTAAGTTGAGCTTGCTCTTATATCTTTGGTCATTTGGTAGGGTGTCTGGGGACTGGCTCTCACCAAGGATGACAGTTATTGGACTTCCCGTCTCTTATCCAGCAGGCTAGTTTGGGTCTGTTTGCACAATGGAGGCAGATTCCAAGGGGGCTGATGGAAATGAGAAAAGCCTCTTGACTTCTAAATTCAAAACTGGCACAGGACTGGTTCCACACGTACTAGCCCCTTCTTTCCTGATGCTTATTCTTAATATTCTTTAGTCTTCAGTCATCCTCTGATTTTTTGTTGTTGTTATTGTTCTTTTTCTGGTTCTCAATAGCTTCATAATAGATTTCTAAGCATGTCTAAGAAAGTGTAGCTTATGGTCCTCACACATAGCAACACTAAAAAAAAAACAAAAACAAAAACAAAAACAAAAAACCCACAACTGTGCATACCGAATACCTAAGACAGCAAAGTCATATATACTTTACATGTTAATTGATCAGTAAAGATTACACTTCACTGAATGTAACAATTATCTATCATACCTTCTGTCATTATATTATAATTGTTTGTTTATACTCATGACATGACACATTATTCCTGGAAGAAAGGAATTTGATTTTATTCTCTTGGTATCCCCACTGCCTGGAACATTTTATTTGTACAGCATATATTTGTTGAATAAACACTATTAGAACAATCATGTAGCAAGAGAGGGAGAGATGACTTTGATCAGGGATTACCAAGGGATAGTCTAAGAATGAAGGTGAACCATAAAGTCTGGGAAAGAATTATATTTGGAGAAAAGTTTTAGTGAGCATTCCAGCCAACGTGAAGAAAGCCTGGAGTCAGAAACAGATGATGAGGATAAAATGAGCAGGAAAGACTCATTTATTTAGCTGGAGCAAAATATGTGCCTAGAGCTGGGAGTGGAAACAAAGTCAGAAAAAGAATCCAAAGAGCCCCAGGTTAAAGAATTTACTTTAAATGCATTCATTATTTAATTAATGAGAGAAATTAACATATTAATTAAATAATGAGAGATAATTAAGCCATTAACTCTCAATGCCCATTAAACTTATCAGACTAGTTAGCCTTTACCTTGATAAACAAGGACATGGACAAATTTAACTAAGGTAATTACACTCTGAAGGGGGTGACATTGATGCAAAGGGTCAGAGAATAACTACTGGATGGAAAAGTCAAGTTTCTGTGTATTATGGGGGTCATTAGGAATACCTGAAAAACTTCAAAGACTTGAAGAAAGGATAGATGCTGTGAGATAGGTTAAGTCACAGAAATGTAGAGGCAGAGTTATGAGGACATTTTTTGAACTAACATTAAACATGGCACACCTAAATTTCTCCTCTATTCCATTGACCAGAACTTAGTTGCAAGGCCTCAATCTCCTGCAGGGAAGCTTGGGAATGTAATCCTTATTTAGCTTATCCAGTTTTGATTGCTGAAAACCTTACACAAAAAGTTGTGCAATACAGTTCAAACTGTTGTGGATGGCACAATGTAGCAGTTAACAAGGTAAGTTCCATACACTTAATATGCCCACATGTACACATAAGCACACAAACACATAATTTGGCATTTACAATTTTTCTTAACAAAGATTTTATTTATTTATTCATGAGAGACACACAGAAAGAGAGAGAGAGACAGAGGGAGAAGCAGGCTCCCTGCAAGGAGCCTGACGTGGGACTCGATCCCAGACCCTAGGATCATATCCTGAGCCAAAGGCAGATGCTCAATCACTGAGCCATCCAGGTGTCCCTAGCATTTACAGTTTTGAGTGTCTCAGATGAGCTTCCACTCTAGTGAGTCATTATTTTTACCTGGGGAAAAAAAATCAACATTGGTGAGTAGGAAAAAAGGAGGATGTATGTCAGAAAACAATAAACTAATAATGTTTAAATTTAAGCCTGGATTCAAATCATTTGAGGATCTTATTATAAATTCAGGTGCCAACAGGGCCCAACCCAAAAGAGTATAACTTATCCTAAGAAGCTTTCTGAGGTACGCTTTGAGAAACACTGCCCTAAACCCTTTCATTATTGGATGATTCATGAAGTGCAACTTTCTTATTTCTTCCATGTCTGCTGCTAATACCCATCATCACAGTAATGACAATGGCAATGGGAATGACAATGACCAATCTAAAATCTTGTCCTGTTGCTTGAAGGAAAACTGATTACTGGCTTCATAGCCCCATAACTTACTTCCCAATTTTTTTCCTTTACTCTGGAGGTCAAGAACATATTTCCCTCAGGGAAGCTGTTGCAAAAGCAGCTGACATTCTATAAAGACTAAAACGAAAAACCACTCTTTATCTGAAACATGGCATCTTCTTATTATATTTTTTTTCTTTTCTGCCAAAAGTAATAAATACTTTTTTTCAAGGTATTTCGGATTATTGGGTTTGCTTTTGGCAAATGCCAAAAGAAGGGGGAGAGGACCATCATACAATGTTACCAAAAAAAAAAAAAACAAAACGGTTTCTTCTAGCTGTCATGCAGGAGTTAGAAATGGACAGGCATGCCATTGGGTATCCTATTATCTATGAGTTACCAAGAGACTCAAGAGCATACAGAGTCCTGCCTCACAGTGTATCATAACAACTCATAACAGCTTAGTGTATCTTAACTTTCACCTTTTCTCTACCCATGCTGCCTGTTGACCATTACACAAAACACAAACTTTTGGTTTTATATTTTAGCATAAGAGTTATTTGTTTGGTTTGGTTTGGTTATATATTTTAGCATAAGAGTTATTTGTAAACTTAGACAATCCCCAAAGAACTGGATTTATTTACCTTTAGAGGACTTCTTTATTAGTGAAAACTAACAGAGGTGTGTTTTGGTTATCTTTTCATATTAACAAATCTTGAATATTAGCTACTTCCACAACCCAACACAGACTTTTCCTCATACCTGTTCTACTGACAGAATTATCACAGTTCCTTCACACCTTTAATATATGCTACTTATTCAAACAAAACAGCATTCCTAAACCCTGCCTGCCTCATGCCACCCCTCTACTCAAAATTGTAATCACTTCCTTCTTCCTAAAAGAGACATACTAAGCTCTTAGCCTTACATTTAACACTCTCCAAATTCAGACTGTAAATGTATCATTGCCTAAGCCTTTTTAGCTGGACAGGTTGATGTATCCCCAGACATATCTCACTCAGCCTTTCCCTTTTGGTTTTACAGATGATGCAGTTCTTCCATCTTCTTCTGTCTTAGTCCTACCAAATCTAGAGGCCTCTATAGATAGCAGGTTTCACCCTAAATCAGGGCAACCTCATGAATCACCTTTCAATAAATGGGAATTCAGCCTCTCTCTGTTTCTGTCTTGTTGCTAGTTCTGGAAAGCAAGCTTCCTGATTTCCACATTGTATCCCGGTTCCCATTAATCTTTCCAAAAGAAGAGAGTGGTTTTTTCCTGTAGATTTCTCCCCAGGCAGGAACTGAAGTCCTAATGCCGAGCTTCAATGCCTTACCTAAGGCTATTTTACCTACTATTTTCAGACTTTCCTGCCATTGACTTCCAGCTGGCTAGTCTAGGATGATGAATGTTCCTGGACTGTCATGAGTGTATCCCACCGAACTGCTGGGTCATCCATTATTACAAGTGGGAACCCTTGATGTCAGCAACTTTTCTGATTGATCTTTCATTACTGTAGCTTGCTATTTGGGTAGAAACAGAGTTGTGGTGGGCTCCATCTTGAGGCTAGCATCTGGGCGGGGGGGTGGGGGCAGGAGGGTAAGGCTATCTTAGAAATGTAAGCATGAGGTAAGATATAGGTGCTCAGATCTAGATAGTACTCCGTGGGAGGAGAGGACTCAGGAAATTGGATGGGATGAGCATGATATTAAAAAAGAGAATATCAGAAAACTGGATTCAAGAAGTAAAGCTTATAGAAAGAAGCAGTAAAAAAAATAATAATAATAATATCTCAACATTTACCGAGGGCATTGCCTTCGAACAGGCCCTTCTAAGCTTTTTATTTGCATTAATTTACTAACTAATCACAAACATCCAATTATTATGCACACTTTAGAGATAAGGGAGATGATGCACAGAGGTTAAATAAGCTGCCCAAGGCCACACAGTTTGTAAGCAGCAGAGCTTGGGTTTCAAGCAAAGGTAGTTTGATCCCAGAAACTTCATTCTTGAACATTATGAAATATTGCCAATATGTGAAGTGCAACTTCCCAATTTTGTTAAGTACAAAACTTGGCAATATTATGCCTATAATAAAGACTCCTATGATGCCTGTTACTACTGTTGCCTATTACGTTGTAAATAACAATTACGCGATGGATCAGTTAACATTTTAAAGCAAAGTTTCACTTTAGCTTCATTAAGTTTATTTTGAGGAAGACATACTGAGTACTCTTTCTTAAGAAATCCTGCTGATTATCCTAATCCACAATTTTATGACAAGAAGCAATTGAGCATTAGAGAAGGGAACCAGAATTTATTGCAAATTTATGCTCTATATAATCTTGAGTTTACAGACAAAACTCATGCTGCCAAAGCATTACCTGAGGCCTCTGAGCTTGGAGAGAACTGCACAACCGTGTCCACTCTGACAAATTTGCAGCCAAAGGTGATAGGTAATGGAACCCATATTGGAACAAGCACCCCTGCATTTGTTTCTCTCCCATGTTCAGCCTTGGTTGTATCTTGCTGAACAACTAATGAGAAATGCTGCAAAAAAAAAAAAAAAAAAAAAAAAAAGAGAGGAAAAGGGTCACAGAAGAGTCGGGGCTTGGAATGGGGCTCTTGGTGCTAACATGACCCTGTTTGAGTCATATTCAAGTACATTCTGAGCTTCATCCTGCAGTTGCCCTGAGAATCTCTGGGAGCCTGTTAAGCAACTCTAGGAAATTACCCATCTTTGATGGTTCACAACAGCTAAAGAAAGAAGGTATTTTTGTTATGTGAGCAGATGCCTTTATCATGAGATTCAGCTGAAGCCGATTTAGATTGTTATGTCACTGATACAATGTCAGGAGCTTTACATAAGATATCTCATTTAATTCAATAACTCAACAAAGCTGAACTTATCATTTCCCTGTTTTTAGTGGGAAGAAAAAAAGAACAAGTCTCAAAAGGTGTATTTTTTTAAATTTATTCTAACATTTCACATCCGATTTAAGTGGCCACGCAAAACTTTGAACTCAAGACTGTCCAAATCTTGTACTCTTTCTGTGAAACTCTGCTGCTTTTTACTTAGAGAAAGGAAGTATCATTGTTTTCTGTATGCAAATCGAGCTTCTCCACTCTGCAAAGAAGTTAAATTGCTGCAGGGGAAAAAGAATAAACAGAAAGTACACTCCTCTGATTAAGGGTGGAAAAGTTGTAGGAAGAAGTTACCTCCTCAGTGAAAAGACCTTCTAGTTTTCAGTTCCTACTGCCTTGGGGAGAAAAACAAAACAGTCATAACCTATCTGTGAACGCATTCCTTGTTGCAAATGCAAATAGTTTTGCTCGTATCCATGAATAATAAGTGTCCAGGGCCTGTGTGTGTGTGTGTGTGTGTGTGTGTACTTCCCTGAGAGGGAAGGATAACATATGTGTATATATATTTACACAGATATATACAGATATAGAGAAAGAATATAAAACTGTAAAAGCAAATCATCACTTGTATACTGTACTAGCTCTTTTTAATTATTATTACATGCAGAGTTCACTTCAGAGCTTTCTGTCCATTGAATCTTTGGTAAGAGTCAAATTCTGCACAAAAAGGGCTGGGATTTATGGTTAAGTGAAGGGAGGACAGTTGACAATTACTGAGCATTGACTCTGCTCTGTAGTATGTTAGCCATTCTACAATGTAGGCATTTTATGTCCCTTTACAGATGAAAAAAGTGAGGCTTAGAACAATTAGATTATTTTCCCAAAGTTATAAAGCGAGAAAGTGGCAGAGCCAGGATTTAAATCTATGTCTAGAAAAAAGAAAAATCCGTATCAATCTGCCTCCAAAGTTCATCCTCTTTCTGCTAAAGATATTTTGCAGGTCCTTACACATTTATCATTTCAGGTGGACCAAAATATTTAATCAACTCATACTAAATTATTGAAGCAATCTCCTATTTTCTGGTTTTGTTCATAGTATTCTTATGTTTCAATCCATCAATTATGATGTTTCTAAATTTCAGTGCTCCTACTTGTCCAAAAAATGAGATCCAAAGTTCTGGATCTGGTCCCACTGAGGATGTCTAATGGTATCTACCATTTCTTACCATTTTGGATCTTCCATTCCAGCTGATCTCTTGAACTGTCTGTCCATTGAGAACAAACTACATTTTTTTTTTCATTTGAACATTTGTTCTTGCTACACCAACAGGGCCTGTACCTTAATCTCACCCTTGCGTTCGGATGACTGTTCCTAACCTTTGTACTTATTGTTTTCACCTTTTATGAGCACTTGCTTTTTTTTGGTTTTTTTTTTTTTGCTTCTTCTTACATATATTTATGTTTTGTTCTGCCATCGGAGTGCCCACTCATAGAGACAGTAACTCTATTTTACATTTTAAGTGAATTTAGCAACAGCTTTTGAGAATGAATTAGGAATCATGCCATATGCTGGGTGTTTTAGGAAACGATACAAAGATATGGCATCTTACTAAAAGACTTACCCATATGCTTATCCCACGTAGAGTCTAGGACCATGGTTATCATACAGAAAGTGCTCAGTAAACACACATAGGAGGGAAAAGCTGAAATGAAACTAAAAATGATCTTCCATTCTCAATTGTCTCCAAGTTGATTTAAGTTTGCATATACACCATCAATGCCACTGGGCTCATTGCATCTTCAGCTCATTGGCTCCTCTGCGTAGCACTCCTTTGTGTGACACAGGTTTTTATCAAGCCTGATGGACTCACAACATTAAGTTCTTCCATCATATGCTTCTCTGCTCAGATAGTTTCAAGGGCAGTCTGCTCTCTAAATGTGAGTGTAGCTCCAGCAAACTTCTCTCCTTTTTTCCTTCCCTTTTTCCTGTTATTTTTGCCACTAAGGAGAGGCATTTGTCTAAAGAGAGCATCAAACTTCCAGAAAGAATATAAGTAACAAAAATAAAAAGACTGGTTTGTCCTGAGCGCTGTCATTTTTCACCATCATGAAGGTTACTATTATGGCTATTACGGCCTGCATGGCATTCGTGAATATTAATGAATTATTAATACTTAAGCTATTAAGGCCTCAGAGCTTAGATACCCAAGGCTCATTGACTCTCTTTGCAGTTGTGAAGACTCAAATTAATAGCCTTGTAATTATTGATCAAGTTCTTTCACTTCAACTATTGAACATAGACTTGATTCTAGTGGTCTTCTATATGACTTCCAGATACTGTTATCACCAAATATTTTAGAAAAGAATGTTTTTTTCTCCTTCTACATTTCAGGTAAGTAAAAGTTCTTTGGAAGAAATGTATGAGAGTCATTTCAAAGAATCCTAGCTTAATAAATGGACTTGTTAGTAAATCACAAATTTACTAAATTTATGATTTAAGTAAAGCATAGTGACAATATCTAACATGTAGGTTTAGTGGTTTGGAGCTTCATTTGGGGAAGAAAGAGTGTTTGCTTACATATATACATGCACATACATACCCACACTTACATGGGCATGTACACATTGCATACATACACACATGAGCACAAACATATACGTGGGTACATATATGTTTACAGCAGGGTGGGGAATCATCCTCTATTGTATATGGTGTGGTGTATTCAACTTCACTATCTTTCTGCGATATTAACAATAATTATTTATTACCAGACTCTGTACTTGAGATTTTACAAACACTATCTTAGTATATCCTGTCAGCAACAAGAGTTTTTTACTCCCCATTTTGCAAATCAGGAAACTGAGGTTTACAGCAGCTAAGGATAATTTACCTAAGATAAAATTAAGCCTTGGTCTTACATACAGCCTCTCCAATGATTTCTTATTTTCTTCTCTCTCCCGATCTGATTACTTGATTGTGCTTTAGCTGTCTCTCAGCTTCCTCTTGTCTCTCAATCTGCCTATCCTTTAGTGACTTCCCAAAATCAACTGCAATCATCTCCTGAGAATAAATTTCTAGGAATAGAGGGTGGATACTGGGGTAGGAAAGAGGGAAACATACAATTCAGTAGAATTGGAGGCTTTTTAATAGAAAAGATACCTACTGTCTCACAGAGCTTCAGATCCCAAGGGTACAAAAGTATTTAATACTCAAACACCTACTCTCTGTTCTACTTTGCACTGAATGTACAAAAGTGACAAAGGTCTCTAGTGTCAGCTGTGAATATGATGTCAGCAGAAAACTAAATCCACAGGCAGGCAAAAGGTGCATAAAGTTTATTCATTTTCTTTGTAAAATGAAAAAAAAAAAACCACTTGGTGTTTTAACTGAGTTCTTTGTGGATATTTTATTGAGTCCCACAGCTCCTTCCTAATATTAAAGTTAATTTTATTTTGCCATACATTTCAACTAACTTTTGAATTCCTTCTGTGTGATTTCATCTATTCATATAATCTTTCAATGGGTACATGGCTTTCTCTATGTCTGTGTCATATATTTTAGACTGCAACCTAGAAACCCTATCAAACACAGAGAGTCAAAGTATTATGACATGTGAAATAATTCTCTCCTAAGCTTTAATTCGGAAAGAACTCACTACAGTTTGAAAGAATGTCTGACAAGTTAAGGATATTAGCAACAACAACTATAATATCAATAGTTTGCCAGCCTACTTGGCTAATGCATGGACTTGCTTTGGTGAAGACCTGGTCTTCCAGGAATGTGCATCAGCATTAAGTCACAAATGCAATGTTAGCATCAGAGGTTTCAGAGCAGGGCCAGATTAAGATTCCCAACTCCCTTGAGGGGCAAAATTAAGGGATCACCAGGAAGCCAGCGTACACGGTAAATGATACTCCAATACAATGTCTTAAAATATCACAATTCACGCAAAAAATCACGATGAACAAAATAGCCAAATGTTAAGTAGAGATAGGATAAGTTACAAGAGACCTTTCGAAGCCTGAGGCAAAGGGAAACGGCAGCAATATGGATTTTATCTTGATTTAAAATTCTGACTTTCTTTGTGCCCTAGACCTCATTTGCTTCACCCTCATCCTGGCCCTGTTTCAAAGGGATAAACTTGTGTTTACCCAGCTTAGGGAAGGCCAGTGCATTAACCAAAACCAAACCAAAACCAAACGACACAGTAATTGATCACGAGAAACGACCTAAGATGATTGGCCACTCTTATTTTCAGGTAGTAACATTATTTACTGATAGACGAACCTACTAAAGTAAATCAAATTTCAGTAAGATTGTAAATCAAAACTAGAAGTTATATAACGTGAGTACATTCCTGCAGCTTGATGCGCCCTGCTGCTCCGGACTGAGCAAGGAGCATTCATCCTCTGCTAGGGAGCAATGCAATCTCGCTAGGGAGTGGGTGCTGAGTCCTGCCCACACTGTCTCTGATTCCTGCTGAACATAGCCCACTGATGACTGCTTGATCTTGCTGGCTTTTTTTGTTCATGAACCAGAAGACTGACACTAAAAGACTCTATCAGGGAAAAAAATTACTTTTCAAAATCCCAGAAACTAGTACAATGCCTGGCACACATATAAGTGCTTAATAAATGCTTTCAGTTCTGTCTTATGTTCACCAATGCCCTCTTTTTATGTTTAAATGTAAATTTCAGTTAGTTAACATACAGTGTAATATTGATTTGGGTGTACAAGTTTGCACATGTCTGGTCATATCTCTTAGGTATTGATTTTGTAGTTTTGTTCTCAACATTTTAGAGCTGCTTTAAAATTTTGCCTACAAAACCTTTTTCTAAATTCACTTGCTTCCTATATGCTTACCTCACTTTTTATTTCCCACTATCCCATTATTTTCTTCCATATTTTCCTTCTTTTAGAATTTATATCACATGGCTTCTTTTCATCTTCAGAAACTCACTTCACCTTCTACCATTGTCAAGTTGGTATCTGAATGAACAATATCACTTGTTTTGCAAATAGGTGACCAAAGTTTAAAGTTCATAGTGTTAAAACTAAGAATATAATAAAATGCTTATGTGACATGCTTTTAAGAATCTGGCATCAGTGAGTCAACATTATATCTATTTATGTAGCTGGCCCTGATGGTTTTCATTGTTATTCACCTTAAGGAGACTAAAAAAATTATTTCAGATTTCTAGTCAACAGCTTTTTTCTTACTATTCAAATATCGATTTTGCATAATTAATAATGTATCAAGAAAAGAAAAAGGATTTTTAATTTTGTGAGTAAAGAAGTTTTTTGAGGATAAATCGGTAAATTTGCAAATGTTAATCAAGTGCCTCCTATAATGTGGGACGAAGGATGCAATAGAAGAGAGGGCAAAAATACAACAAGGCCCTGCCCTAAAAAGCTTACAATAAGCTAGAAATAGGAGGAAAAGACATTGTGATCGCTAGACAGAAAAAACTTTAAAGGATAGGTGGGATTTACATGGGATCCTTACCTCATTATATAAATTAAAATAAATAAGGGCAAGAGAAATTTTTCCCAGAAGACTATTAAATGTAGATTAACGTTTGAAATGGGTTAGGAGAGTTCAAGAAATAATAGATTTGTCTAGTTAGAGCATATATTATGTAAATGCTAACAGCAAAATTTGGAAATGTGAATTAAATTCATATAGTCTATTGCTACGGAAGATGCTAAGGAGTTTGCTTTAAGTCAGGGGAAAATAGAAGAATCCAATTAAGAAGTTTTCATATTTCTTATATAAACATTCATATTTCCTTTCAAAAGAAACCAAGACTCTTTAAAGAAATGGCAGAAAGTGTACAGTATGAAATGTACAGCATATCCTGACATAAGAAGAAGCAAGGCATTTAGTTAGAAAGGCCCACTGTCTTCATGTCAGAATTGAGAAACCATCTTGAATGAGCTCCGTTGTGAAACATGTGACATTTAAACACTGATGAAGATAATGCACTAAAATAGATCAAATATTTTAAAATGTCTGTATATATAATAATACTAAACATTTTATTGATCACCTTTAGAGGATTCTAGAGAACTAACTTATTATTCTGAAAATAATAAAGGGAAATAATCAATTTTGATCTTTATTCCATGGTAATTTGATAGTAAATAAGGGAGGATTTCTTTAAAGTGTCATAGATAACAAATGGAGGACTAGAATATCAACATTTTGCAACCCTAACATAATTAATGGAAGCAAAGTTTCTAAAGTCATTAAAAGAAAAGTTACCAGAAGTGATATGCCTCCTAATTAGACTATACAATGCCTATGAAGTGAGTTTGCTAAATAAGTTGATTTTGTTTCCAAATTTAGGTTTCATAAAAATCACCTAGGGATCTTGTCAAAATGCAGATGCTGATTCTGTAGGCCTGGGATGTGGGAGGGTATTCTGGAGGTCATAACGGGGGCTGTGGGTCCTTGGACCACAGCTGGAGTGGCAAAGCGTTATGTCTCAGGACCATCACTGCCCTGACTCACTCATATTATCCCTCATGGACGCTCTAGCACAGCATAACAGAGAAATTAGAAGCGTGGACCCCAGAGCCAAACTGCTGGCCCTAAGTCCTGTCTACCAATTCTGTATGGCTTGGAGCAAATTATTTTTCTTCTCTGTGACACAGTTTCCTTATCTGTAAAATTAAATATAATAAAGATTATTATCTTGGTAAAAATTAAGATAATAAAGTTAAGATCAAATATGCTGATATTCAGAAGACACTTAGAACAATAAACTGTTTGTTAGATAAATAGGCTTTTCGTCTTGCCTCCAGTCTTACCATCTACATTTTCACCAGGGCAATTTATCTAAAATGGAAATCTTATCACGTCCCTTCCCAGTATGAACCCCTCATACCTTTACAATGACAACCTTTACGAGGCAAAGCTATCTTTTTCTAATTCACATCTCTGCCACTCAAAGCACAGTCCGCGTGCCAACAACATTGGCAGCCAACATTCGGGAGCTTGTTAAACATGCAGAATCTCAGGCCCCACCCTGAACCTACAGAATCACTACCTGCATTTTAACAAGATCCCCTGTGATCTGAATACACTGAAAGCACTGCTTGAGTTCAATTTTCTATCACATCACGTCCTACATTTGCTGTACCAGAAACACCATGGATTCTGCTTCATGGAATACATCACATTTTCTTTCCAATTCCTCAACCCATGAATCCTGTATCCTTTGCTTGGAATGCCCCTGTCATCTCATCTTTTCTCCTGGCTCACTCCTGCTCAGGAAGTGACACAGGAATCAGATCCCCTAAGAAACTTTCCCTGTCCACTACCACTGGATTTCCCTCTTCTAAGCTCTCCTAACATCTTCCTGTAGCCTAAATTTTAGCACACTATTTATTTTTCCCCACTGGCTGTGATCTCCCTCAGGTTAGCTTCATAAGTATGTCACTCCAAGATCCTAAACAATTCTGGAAAAATGAAGTACTTTTGATAAATGTTTTTGAATAATGTTATACCTTGTTGACACATAATCAGTTGTTCTTGAAGAAAGTCAATAAATATAAATAAATAAAAATATTCCCTAACACCCCCGCCCCTCCCCCCCACACACACACTCCTTTTCTCATCAGTAGCTGTGGCTTTCTTAAAGTCACTGAGTTACTTAAGAGAAGCCAGATATGACTGTTGCTTCCAGAATCTAAGAAAATGATAACTTTCTCTTCATGCCAGCCAGTACTGTGACAGGAAGTCATGGAAATAGCTAAGGAAAGAACACACTTGAGCAAAGCTTGGCTAGATTAGATTGTTGGACAGAAATATTAAGTCTCACTTCCATGAGTAGAGTGTTTTATATGCATTAGTAGCATATTCAGTTCAGTATTACCTCCGTGTTACGTGTGTGTGATCTTTTCCCCCGCCCCCATCCCATCAGCTACTCTGTTCATCAGCGTGATAAATAGTAAACTAATTCAAAGAAAGGTAGGGGAACTACTGTCTTTTACCCTCAATTGGAAATGCCTGTCCTTAGTGGTATCCTAAGGCAATCTTGCCTTTCCTTTCACAGGTTCTTGAGCTGAGATAAATCTGAGTTCTGCTCATATTTTGGTGCCAGTTGAATCAATTAAATGCATATAGAAAATAAAACATAAAATAAATCTCAAAAACTTCAGCTCAGACTTCTTATCTATATCCCAGTCACAAAAGTAACTATAAAATACTGAATGATAAAAGACAATTCAGAGTGATAGAATGATAAAATAATATCTTTGAAATCAAATGGAAGTAGAATTCTAATCAAGGAAGACAAGTTACCATCTTAAACTGCAGCAAGGCTTATCTGGTTCCATTTATTTATCTATTTTTATTCTTCCCTTATAATGGACATTGATTTTTGAATAACAGGGTTGCAATGAAATGGAAAATAGTAGTGAAAAAATTAGGTACTAATATGGAATGACCTATAATACATGTCAGAATACAGTTATAAAATTGTTTAGATCTTTACTTCTGAGATAAGTAAGGAAGACTCCCTTTAGTCACAAGCATACAACTAATTTAAAAAATTATCTTCGATGTTAAGTCTGAATCTGTGAATAAAGAAAGCTAGTACTGAAATATGAACTGTAGTTTGACATACAATTGATATTTATATTATAAAAATAAGTACATTTGTCACACATGTCCCTACTTATTATAAAATCCTTGGGCAGCCCAGGTGGCTCAGCGGTTTAGCACCACCTTCAGCCCAGGGTATGATCCTGGAGACCTGGGATTGAGACCCACGTCGGGCTCCCTACGTGGAGCCTGCTTCTCCCTCTGCCTATGTCTCTGCCCCTCTCTCTGTGTGTGTCTCTCGTGAATAAAATAAATTAAATCTTTAAATAAATAAATAAATAAATAAATAAATAAATAAATAAATAAAATCCTCTTAGATTATAAAATCCTCCTAGATTATGCTAATAGGTACAGATTAACCACTTCAGTGTCTATAATGGTTTTCATTTCCAAATACATCAAAATTCCATGTTTTCCCTTTTTTCTTAGCTTGAATTCTTTAGGTGACCTAAGAAGAATTTATGCTTTTTCCAGTGTGTAAAACTGTTGCTTCCAGATTACCTAGTCCATAATTAGACACTTCCTTTAATTTTCCCCATTTTGATAACTATATGTTATGTTGCTAACCTCTGCTTATGTTCATGGTTAATTTCTATGCACCTTAAACATTTTACCAAAGGGCAAGTTCTGTAGCTAGGCTCTGTCCAAGGCTTTGTCAAACAGTACTTTGAAAATGTCTTTTAAAAGTTACTCCTGCCTCATCAAATCTGGTGTAGAAGTCATTCGTCTGTCTCTTAATCACTCCTGGGAAGAGGAGAAATGTTTTGACAATAAGCTATTCAGGAAGTTCAGCTCATGAGAGCTAATTAAAATAATAACCTGACATGCATGTTCCTCTTGGATTAGTGTCTTATGAATCAGTTGTTCACGATTTTCCAATGACAAATCAAATCAGAGCACAACTACTAATTAGAGTGAGAAACTGGCTAATTCATAATCAGAAAACTGTTGACTTAAAAGCACAAATGTCAAGTGTCAAGTGCAGTGATTCACTAAAACATAAAGTAGCATTAGCTCCTAAAATATTGGAAAGAATATTTTACCATTATCTAAAAAGAATAATGAAGAAGGAAGAAGAAGAAGAAGAAGAAGAAGAAGAAGAAGAAGAAGAAGAAGAAGAAGAAGAAGAAGAAGAAGAAAGAAAGAAAGAGGAAGAGGAGGAGGAGGAAGAAGAGGAGGAGGAGGGGGAGAAGGAGAAGGGCAAGGAAAAAGATGTGAAGGAGAAAAAGAAAAGAAGAACAAGAGAGAGGAAGAGGAGGAGAGGAGGGGTAAGCAGGAGGTCACATTTTAAATACAAGTAAATGATATTCAAAATCAATATTTCAATGTCCTTATGTGGAAACTCTCACTAAACTGTATGAGAAAAGAGCCTTAGAAAGGCTGTAGGACTCGCTGGGTGATGCACAGAGAGTGGCAGGATCAGGACTAGACCTTGTGGTTACTGACATCATTACTTGATGTTTCAATGTTGGTTTCTCTATACACAATTATAAAGGGAGTCATACACCTAAATAACTAAAAGGTTGTTGTCAGGAAGAACATTAAAATAAATTTTCACTTCATTTCCTGCATATTGAATGTCTATAATGTAATTTCTACTATGGAATGAATCACAGAGACTGGGTAGAGGGGAGAATGTGTTTTGGAGTCAGACCAGTTCCTAGATCTAAATATCAGAGCTGCTGCTTATTGAAAAGGGAAGTCTGTAACATTCTTAAGTCTCAGGTTTTTTGGCTGCTAAAAAAGGAAAATACCAACCTCCAGAAATTTTTTCAGTGGTGAATGTCTTTATTATTACTCCAGACTATTATATCTATACTATTATATGTCTTTATTATCACTCCAGACACTATTTTTGAATCTTATCTATTAAAGACATTCTGTATTAGCTTTGCTACCTGTCTTTACTTTCTTAACTACAGTTGTACAGGCTTACATTTTTAGCGTTTGGTTACATCATGGTGTAACAAATTTTATGGCCTGAGTTCATGCGGCTGATTTTTATTTCAATAGCCAGTCTATCAATAACACATACTGATGGATAATATGTGTAAAGAACTTACATATCAGAGATTTATAGAAAAAAAAAATAGTCATGACTCCCGTCTTTGAAGAAACTTCAAAACAATACATATACACAATTTTCTACACATGCATACACATGCACAATCATTAGTAGTTAAATAAATTACAAAAATAATAGCATAGATCAGTGTCCAGGGAATCCTGTTGACAGAAAATTTAAATAATATCAGAGTCTCAACATAACTACCAAAAATATTTAGAATTTTCAACAATTCTTCGTCACACTAAGGACTAGGAATATGTTGACTTGAATGAGAAAAGGCAATCAACAAAGCCAATACTAAGATGGCACTAAAGTTAGAATTTTCTATCCAGGAGTTTAGAGTATCCATCACAGGATGTTTCAATAAGCAATTTTAAACACGCTTAAATTTTAAAAAGTCTAAGTAGAGAAATTGAAAATATAAAGGAAATCAAATGGAAATTTTAGAAATGAAAAGGACAATAACTAAAGTAAAACATCCAGTGGTTGGGCTCAACAGCAAATGGAGAACATAGAAGAAAAAGTTATTGCATCTGAATTAGAACAGCAGAGATTACCCTTATATGACTCACAAAGAGAAAATAGACATAAAAGAATTAACCAAAATCTTAGGTGCATGTGGGCTTATTATAACAAAAGATCTGCCGTGTTTTTGGCACTTAGAATCCTAGAAGGTAGGACACAGAAAGTATTTTTAAAAATAATGGCAGGAAATATTCCAAATTTGTTAAAAGACACAGACCTGCTGATTTAAGAAGCTGAGAGAGGGGCAGCCCAGGTGGCTCAGCTGTTTAGCACCAACTTCAGCCCAGGGCATTATCCTGGAGACCTGGGATCAAGTCCCACATGGGGCTTCCTACATAGGGCCTGCTTCTCCCTCTGCCTGTGTCTCTACCTCTCTCTGTGTGTGTCTCTCATAAATAAATAAATAAAATCTTAAAAAAAAAAAAAAAGGAAGAAGAAGAAGTTGAGAGAAACACAGGATTAACCCAAGGCACATCATAATCAAGCTTCTGAAAATTAAGACAAAGAAAAAATCGTAAAAGTGATGGGAAAAAAATGACATCTTACCTGTAACGAAAAAGCAATTAAACTGACAATAGAATCTCATCATGATCATGGAGGCCAGAAAGGAAAAGCACAACACTTTTTAAGTGCTAAAAGAGAAGAATTATCAATCCTCAATTTTATATCTGGACAAATTCACCTTTAGGAATGAAAAAGAAATAAAGACATTTTCAAATATAGGAAAACTAAGAAAATTGGTAAGTAGCAGACTAATCTAAAACAACGCTAAATTAAGTCTGAAGTCAAAAGGAAATGATAAGAAGTCTTAGAATATCAGGAAGGAAGAAAGAACAATGGATAGAACAAAAATATAATTAAATAAATAGGGTCTTATCTTGTGCTTCCTAAAATAATATCAGAGTCTCAACATAACTACCAAATATCTAGCCAGATATGGCTCCTCAATGTACGGAGAGGGAACATTTAGGACCATAAATTATACATGAGTGAAGGCAAAGGGATTTGAAGGAGGTAAAGTGTCTATCTATACTGGATCTGGTAAAGTATTAGCCTCAGTAGATTGCAATAAACTCTGTCTGTATAATGTAACCTATAGAGCAACTACTAAAAATGTATGCTAACAGGTATACTCCCAAAATACTACAGATAAATCAAAATGGAATTTTTTAATTTTTAATTTTTTGGAATTTTTTTTAAAGTTCAGGCAACCCAACTCTCTAACCCAAGTATAGAGAATTGAAAAACAGAGGTAATAGACAACAACAACAACAAAAATAAAATGTCAGACTTAAGATCTAATATGTAAGTAATTACTTTAATTGTAAATTATCTAATACATGAAATGAAATTCAGAAATTGGCAGAATGGATTAAAAAACAAGTCTATGTAGGGGCACTAGTAAACAAACAAACAAAAAACAATCTGTGAAGGTCACATATTTTATGATTCCATTTATATATCATTCTTGAAATAACAAAATTATAGAGTGGTAGTGGTTACCAGTGGTTAGGGATGATTGTAAGAAGGAACAGTGGGTGTAACTATAAAGGGAGAGCATGAAAAAAAAAATAAAATAAAATAAAGGGAGAGCATGAGAGTTATCTCTGTGGTGATAGAATAATTATGTATCTTGATTGGTGTGATAGTTACTTGACTCTACACATGTAATAAAGTGGCATAGCAGTGCTCTACATGTATTTTGTATCAATGTTAATTTCCTGGTTTTAATATTGTACTATAATTATGCAAAATGTAACCATTAGAGGGATCTGGACCAGTAGTACCTAGGACCTCTCAAATATTTTTGCTGATCTCTGTCAATCTATAATTATTTCAAAATAAAAAGTATTTAAAAAGAAAAAAAAAGTGCAAACAATTAGAGAGGAAAACGTAATTATTATTATTTTGAGGAATTTGGGGAAAGGATCACATAGCTCAGTGATGCTGGGAGAAAAATGAAAGTTCAAGATCAATAGTGAGAAAAATGATTGGTTTGAAAGGGCCCTGTTGTGAGTTGTGAAGAAAGATAATTACAGTGGCAACAAAAATTATATTTAAAAATCTGTAAAGAGAAATGTATTGTGTAGTTGTGTATGTGTGTCTATGTATGTGTATCAGGCTGTAGCTAAGCACAAAATGGAAATAGTATAGTGACTAATTCTTAAAGAAAGATAAAAAAATAATTTGTGTTTTGAAGTTTTATTTTTATATAGGAAAATATACTGAAATTTATCAACTGAATGACCTATTCACCCCCTAAGAATAAACAAACATTTTCTTCTTGAAGGGCTTTGAAAATATTTTATGATCCATATCAAAGAGCTCAGGACAATTAAGAGGATTTTTGTAGCATCTCTTAGTTTATCCCTTGTGATAACTAAATCTGTAATATAGCCTACTTCTAAAAGATACTTGGCCTTTGAATTTTAATTTCCATCTATCTTCACTCTGCCTTGGCAATTAAGTATCCTTGTAACACTGAGCTCACTTTATTGGTGGTAAAAAATAGTAGACTTCTAGAAGAAGCTCAAGGGTCATGGTAATTTTCTGCTTGCATGAAGATCTATTATAACAAGTGAACTGAATTAAGGAAATAACTATAGCATTACTTCAGAGAATATTAGAGTGTAGCTTGGCTTCATAAACAAGAAAGATTTGTTGCAATTCTATTGAAATAATTTTCAAAAAACCACTCTTGGAGAAAACAAAATACCCCTTCAAAGGAAAAAAATATAATCAGCACCCATTCGAGAGGATCTCTGGCTATATAAGGAAAAGAAAACTATTAAGAACATAGTTTCCGGGATCCCTGGGTGGCGCAGCGGTTTGGCGCCTGCCTTTGGCCCAGGGCGCGATTCTGGAGACCTGGGATCGAATCCCACATCGGGCTCCCGGTGCATGGAGCCTGCTTCTCCCTCTGCCTATGTCTCTCCTCTCTCTCTCTCTGTGACTATCATAAAATTAAAAAAAAATAATAATAATAATAATAATAAAGAACATAGTTTCGACCATAGAGAAGTTAGGCACATCAAATAAACCTAGACCCAAGTCAGCTCAAAAAAGACAGATAGGCAACCAAATAAAGTTGATGGGTTACAGATGTCACTTAATTTAGTGATGGGGAAAAAAATTTTTTTTTAAATGTTGAGGGAGGAGAGAACAGTAATATCCACTAAAATTCTACAAAATAGAAACCATGGATGTTCTGAGGCAAAATTTTATTGCTTGGACTCTCAATTAAAAATTATAGAACTATTTGTCTAGACTTCTGGTTTCATTCTGAGTCACATCCCCACAGGAAGGCAGACACAAATAAGTGGAAAGATATCCTGTGTTCACAGACCAGGAGAATTAATATTAATAAAATGTCCATACTACCTAAAGCAATCTATGCATTTAATGCAATCAAAATCCCAAAGACAGTTTTTACATGAATATTTTTAAAGTCCCAAATTTCACATGGACCCAGAAAAGGCTCCAAATAGGTAAAGCAACTTTGAGCAAGAATAAAAAAGCTCGAGGCACCATATTTTCTGATTTTGAAATCTATTGCAAAGCTACAGAAATCAAAATAGTATGGTACAGACAAAAAATTAGACATACAGACCAATGGAACAGAATAGAGAGCCCAGAAAAAACACACGCATATACAGTCAACAAGAGTGCCAAGAATGTGCAATTGGTAAAGGATAGTCTCTTCAATAACATGGTGTAGGAAAAAAAAAAAAAACATGGTGTAGGGAAAACTGGATATCTACATACAAAAGAATAAAATGGGATCCTTATATTTCATCATGCAAACAAAAAGTAATTCAAAATGGATCAAAGAGTTCAACATAAAATCCAAAACTATAAAATTGCTAGAAGAAAACATGGGTGGAGAGTTTCTTGAAATTGGCCCCAGCAATGATTTCTTGGATGTGATAGAAAAAGCACAAGCAACAAACAGAAAAAGATCAAGTAGTATCATGTCAAATAAAAATGCTGTACATCAAAGGAAACAGTCAACAGAGTGAAAAGACAACCTATGAATATGAGAACATATTTGTAAACTGTTGTAAGAAGGGGTCAATTTCCAAAATATATAAGACATTCCTAAAATTCAATAGCAGAAACAAACAAACCAAATAACTATTAAAAAATGGGCAAAGGACTTGAATAGATATTTCTCCAAAGAAGATACAAAAACAGCTGACGGGTATATGAAGAGATGCTCAATATTGCTAATCATCAAGGAAATGCAAATCAAAACAATAGTAAGATATCACCTCACACATGTCAAGTGACTGCTGTAATAAAAGAAAAGATGACATTGCAAGATTTTGGAGAAATTGGAACTCTTGTATACTTATTGGTGCAAAGGAAAATGGTACCATGGCTATGGGAAACAGTATGGCCTTTCCTTTAAAAATGGATGTAGCAATTCCACTTCTTTTTTTTTCTTTCTTTCTTTCTTTTTTTTTTTTTTTTTTTTTTTTTGCAATTCCACTTCTGAGTATGTATCTAAAAGAATTGAAATCATGGGAGATATTTGCATTCTCGTATTCACAATGGCCAGTGTATGGAAACAACATAAATGTTCATCAACAGATGAATGGATAAAAAAACGGTTATTCAGCTCTTAAAAAGAAGGAAATCCTACCACTTTCTACAACATGAATGGACCTGGAAAACATTATGCTAAGCAAAATTAGCCAGTCTCAGAAGGACAAATGCTGCATGATTCCTCTTACATGAGGCATCTAAAATAGTTGGAGCTATAGAAGCAGATAACAGAAGGATCGCCAGAGAGGGATCCAGAGAACGATTTTTCCATGAGTATGGTTAGTTACACAAGTTAAGTTTCAAAGATCTGGTGTACAACATAGGCCTATATTGAACAAGAAGATACTGTGTGTTTTAAAGTTTGTTAAGATGTTGGATCTCTTATTAAGATGTTAGATCTCCTTGAACACACACGCACAAAAGGCAGGGGAGGGGAGGAACATAAGGAAACTTTTAAGGATCCCTGGGTGGTTCAGCGGTTTGGTGCCTGCCTTTGGCCCAGGGCCTGATCCTGGAGTCCCACATCGGGTTCTGGCATGGAACCTGCTTCTTCCTCTGCCTGTGTCTCTGCCTCTCTCTCTCTCTCTCTCTCTCTCTGTCTGTCTATCATGAATAAGTAAATATCCATATATATCCATTACCTGGATTGTTATGATGGTTATGATGGTAACACTATTTATTGTATACACATGTCCCAAATCGCCAAATTGTGTATATTACCTGCAGTTTTAATGTGTACTAATCATTACTTAAGGAAGCTGGGGAAAAAATTATTTAAATGACATATAAAATAGCATTAGAAAGATTAGTGATATCACAAATATGTATTCTCAAATTCAGTAATTCACGGAGTTGGGAAATCAGAGTAATTTATCTTAAAGAGCAAAATGCTATGAATGTGGGCTGATCATTTTGAGGTTGCTTTGACTTTCATATTTATACCGCAAATTCTTTGAGAGTAGGTACTATATGTACCTCACATCTTCACATAACTCACTTAGTACTTTGTACCTTAGTCAAGGAATCTGCTCAATCTGCTTTTATTTATAGTTAAATGTGCGCATTTAGGTATCAGTTAAGATTTTTCTTGTTCCTTTTGTAAAAGAACTAAGCTGTTTAAGTTTGCTTTTGTTATGTAAAATCATGGAGAGTGGAAAAATAATAGTGAAAAAAATTGAGGAATATCACCAAGTAAAAGATAAGTCAACAGCAAATTATTTTTTTCTTCAAGTTTTTCCTTAAATTTCAGTTATTTAACATACAGTGTAATATTAGTTTAAGGTGTAGAATTACTGATTATCGCTTACATACAACACTCAGTACTAATACCAAATTATTATATATATATATATATAAGTATATATATATATATATACATATATATATGTACCTTTTACTTTATTTTTTAAACTTATATAAAAAAAAAAGAAAAATTAAGGTAGGAAACATTTTTAAGTTTTACTTGAATTGCTTTAAATACATGTTTTGACCTTAATTCAGACTGATCTGAATCAGTCTTATTAGATTTTTAAAACATTTTAACAGCAGGTAATCTGATTTTCTTCTAGAATTTGTGTGTTTTATTTTTTGGCATTTGGATCTATACATTTGGAGCTTAACCTTATGTATGGTATAAGGTATGGATCTAATGTTATCTTTTTTCTAAATTTCCAATTGTGCCAGACTATTAATTAAAAAGTCTATTGTGGCAGTGAAGACACCTTTATCCTATACTAATTTTCCTTACATATTTGAGTCTATATGTGGATATGTTTATTTGATGCCACTATTATACTAGCCCATCATGTGCTGATACCATACTGTTTTTAATTATAGAGGCTTCATGGTATACTTTAGGACTTAGTTGGGATAACCTCCCTTAAAGTTTTTACTTTTCAATGTTTTATGGTTGTTTTGTTTTTGTTTTGTTTTGTTTCCCCTGGCTATTCTGGTGTGCTTCTTTTTCCTGTATGAACTTGAGTACCAAGTTGTCTGACCCATTAGAAATTTATTGGATTTATCTTTGGGAGTGGTGATTGTTGCACAACATTGTGAATCCATTTAATGTCATGCCATTGAACACTTAAAAATGGTTAAAATGGTAAGTTTTATGTTATGTATATTTTACTACAATAAAAAATTTATTCTTTCACAAAATGCAAATTTTCCAGAACTGACATCTTTATAATATTGAATTGTATTATGAAAGATCAGTAGACCTTTTTCTATTTGTTCAAATCTAGCTTTGGATCTTTGAAGAATGTTCTAAAGATTCCTTCCTACATATTTTACACATAATTGTTAAATTGAATCATGAGTGTGTAATACTTTTATTGCTATTATAAATGATGATTTTCTTTACCATTATGTTCTCTAACTAGTTATTGTCTGTGTATGAAGACTATTGACTTTTATATTGTAATTTTATACCTTGGTACTTCACTGAACTTTTTTTATTGTTTAAAGCTAGTTTCATTGTTAATTTTATGTGGAGTTTTCTAGCTGTACATTCATATCATATGAAAATAGAGATACTTTAACTTTCTTGCCCATTGCTATGCTTCAATTGATTTCTCTTACTTAACTGTATTGGCTGATATCGATAGCACAATGTTGAATGGTAAAGGAGAAAAATGGATATACTTGCCTTGCTCCTGTCTTGTGAAAATGTTTCCCAGTTGCCAAAGAATTCCAGTCTCTTTTTGTTCATTTTTCTCCCATAGAAGCTATGAATTTAAAAAATTCTCCTTCGAATCAATATCATAAAGTGTCTTTTTATAGGCCATGCTCTAATCTGCCAGGACACTCTTTTCATATTTTTAGACTTACGGTGTCCTTATACCTTTTGGGAGTGTTTTTTAGGCTAGCAACTCTCTTCTCTTTTTCATCAGTTTTTCTTGGCCTACGTTTTCTGCCAAGAAGTCATGGGGTAGAAAGGTATTTAAGAGATCAGTCACGGTGATTTGGTGTTTCCTATTGGCTTTACTTAATTTGAAGTTTGGGTCCCTTGATTTCATATTTTGCTGGAGGCATGATTTTGTGTAGTTTTATTTTTGCTTCTTGTTTTTCTCCATAGTTTTTGAAGCAAACATTATGAGACCCTTATCTCAGAGCTACCATTGCTTTTAGCTACATGAATATTCTGAAAGGTACTTTTTGTTCTACTTTGCTGGACACTATCAAATTGACCTTCAGCGTTCTAGTATCTATTCACATTCCTACCAACTATGTAAAAGATTAGTCTCACTAGAATATCTCATTTTAAAAAATGAAAATTGGTAGACTATTTTTTGTTTTAATTTGTCTTTCCATGGTCACTAGTAATGTAATTGGAATGAATATGCACCTCAGGATTTTGCATCTCTTCTGTGAGTTGTCTGTACATAGATTTCACTAGTATTCTCTTAGATTTCTTTCTTTCTTTCTTTCTTTCTTTCTTTCTTTCTTTCTTTCTTTCTTTCTTTTTTCTTTCTTTCTTTTTTTCATCTTTCTTTCTCATTATTTTCTTTTTGTAGAAGTACACTGAAAAATAGCAATTAATCCTGTTTGTATGTTGCAAATGCATTCTCATTTAAAATATATTTACCCTCAAAATTAGAAATAATGCAGTATTCAGTATCTCAGACTTCTTTTTTCTGATATTTTATACCTTGCTTAAAAGACCTACCTAACCCAAGCTAATAAAAATACTTCCTATTATTTCCCTCTATTAAGTTTCTTTTTTTTTCTATTTATTTTTTTATTTATATGTCACTTTAACTCCTCCAAAGTTTATATATTTTTTTTAAGATTGTATTTATTTATTCATGAAAGACACACACACACATAGAGAGAAAGATAGAGAGAGAGAGAGAGAGAGGCAGAGACAAGGCAGAGGGAGAAGCAGGCTCCATGTTGGGAGCCCGACATGGGACTCGATCCGGGACTCCAGGATCAGATCCTGGGCTGAAGGCGACGCTAAACCGCTGAGCCACCTGGGCTGCCCTGGAGTTTATATCGTATTGTAGTATAAGGTAAGGTATATACAACTAAATATTTTTCTTCTATCCAAAGATTAGAGAGATATCCAAAAATTCCTTCACCTGTATGCATCCTACAGTAATAGATAAGTAATGCCCATTTGAGAAAAATATCATATGATGAACACTCTGTAGACAAGCTATTAAACAAAATTATTCAGTCAAGTCTTTGTAGTATTTATCTATGGCCATATAATTAATAACTGGAAGGAGGTCATTATAAATTCAATCTATGGCACCATAGTAATCTGAAATGATATAGGAAAGATTATAATAATTTTAAAAGAATTTGAATAGGTTTTGAAATTAAATTTATTTTATTATATTTGAAATCTTTAAAAATAGTGACACTTTAAAATAGTGATTAATATTTATTAAATTTCTCAGTCAGGCAGTATCTCCATTAACTGATCATGCTAAATAAAGTCAAGTTTAGAACCTCATAATCCAACCACAGTAAAGCACCTTTCCATCTAAGAAGCAGAGTTTAAGTGTCCCATTGTTTCGTTATTTAAACTTATCTCTATATGATCTACTTCTTATGGCAACAATAATCAATTGCATAATGTAACTTTTGGGAGGGAACCAAAGATTCCAAAACTTTCCCCTCACTAATTTGGAGAATTGACTTCCAGGTTTTGAGAATTTAAGATGAAAAGAGAAATTGGCTTACCATTTCTAAAAATAATTAATTAGAAAAACAAATAAGTAGGGGTATCTGGGAGGCTCAGTCTCTTAAGCGACCAACTATTGATTTGGGCTAAGATTATGATATCAGAGTCATGAGATCCAGCCCTGGATAGCGCTACTGTTGGGTGTGGAGTCTGCTTAAGATTCTCTCTCTCTCTCTCTCTCTCTCTCTCTCTCTCTGTCCCTCCCCATTTCCCACTGCTTACACCAGTAGGAGCACATTTTCTCTCAAAAAAAAAAAAAAAAATTAAGAAAAAAAGAAAACCAGATAAATAAAAATAATTAGGATATGGAATGTTAGTAATAAAATTTATTTACAAATCTCAATTTTTTTTCTGGATAATCTGATCTTCAAATAAAGCAGATAATAAAATCATACTTTTTACAGTGGAATATTTTTAAAATTCTCATTCTAGAATTTCTTCCAATATTAGAATCCTTAGTAATTTGACAATATAAATCATAAACTGCCAAAATATAGCAGTGAAAAGAAATATTACAAATAATCTGTCTTTTCCTCAGTTAATTGAATCTCATAGTTTTGCTTTTTCTCCTTCTGTTCTCTTAGGAAAATCTATGTCACTTCTTTCCCAGAATAACAGGATAAATGACTTATTTAAAACTAATTGCCAATTTCATTGTCCTTCTCTCTTCATTAGAAATATTCCTTGAAAATCACATGTAGCAGTGCATTCTAAGTAGCTCTTTTTGCCAAAACTTAGAAAATAAACTAGCTTGAACAAGAAGGAATGTAAAGCCTACTATAACTTAATATTTAATATCCTTTATGGTTGTAGGAAAATGTGCAGAATCGATGTAATTTTAGGCAAAGAAAATACATCTAGAGTTTAATTTGATGAGAGTCTCTTTGAAAGAATATCATATAACATTTTTCAGTTGAATATTGTCCTAATTCCATTAGGATAAATTCCCATTTTACATTTATTATACATTTAGAGGGTCCAGAAATGTCACCTCAAGATAATAAAACAATTTCTACAATTTCAGAAATAGATGTCTTCATAGTTGAATATTGTTCAGCAATTTTCCTGAGGGACAGATTTTACAGGTCTAGATGGGCTACTCCTATATTCATGTTGGAATTCCCTTTCTTTTTAAACTCACTGCAACTTTTCATTTCTCCTGCTTCCAACCACATTAGAAAAGATATGGGTTGGGTACATAACAGGGAGAGTGACCTTGGAAGTTCAGAAGTAGGGCCCTGAGACCTAAAGGAGACCTAAGCAGTTAAAGGTAACCTGTAACAGAAGTCTGCTGTTACTTCCCACTGGCACTAGCCACATACCTTATAACTTGAGCTCAAACAAACACAAGTGAATGGAAAGATGCTGTTCTGGAGTTAAGAAATGATGGTAGGGAGGAAGCAGATCGATGCAGGTTATTCAAAGGACGTGTGCTTTTCTATTTTGTTTCTTGTTAGATCTGTCTCTTCTTTCCTATACTTGGAGACCTAAGGTAGCCAGTCATTTGTGCAGAGCTCAAAGAGCTTTATAGATATCCATGTGCCTGAACACAAAGGATTTTTTTTTTTATTTTAATAATATGGTTTATTTAACCAGGATAGCAGAAAGATTATCACTTGAACATATAATCTATGCAAAAATTAGTTTTTGTATGTTTTTTTATTGGAGTTCAATTTGTCAACATATAGCATAACACCCAGTGCTTATCCCATCAAGTGCCTCCCTCAGTGCCTGTCATCCAGTCACCCCATCCCCCTCCACCTCCCCTTCTACTACCCCTTGTTCATTTCCCAGAGTTAGGAGTCTCTCATGTTCTGTCTCCCTCTCTGATATTTCCCACTCATTTTCTCTCCTTTCCCCTTTATTCTCTTTCACTATTTTTTATACTCCCTGAATGAATGAAACCATATAATATTTGTCCTTCTCCAATTGACTTACTTCACTCAGCATAATACCCTCCAGTTCCATCCACGTTGAAACAAATGGTGGGTATTTGTCCTTCCTAATGGCTGAGTAATATTCCATTGTATATATAGACCACATCTTCTTTATCCATTCATCTATTGATGGACACCGAGGCTCCTTCCACAGTTGGGCTATTGTGGACATTGCTGCTATAAAAATTGGGGTGCAGGTGTTCCCTCATTTCACTGCATCTGTATCTTTGGGGTAGATCCCCAGCAGTGCAATTGCTGGGTCATAGGGCAGATCTATTTTTAACTCTTTGAGGAACCTCAGTTTTCCAGAGTGGCTGTACCAGTTCACATTCCCACCAACAGTGCAAGGGGGTTCCCCTCTCTCCACATCTTCTCCGTTTGTTGTTTCCTGTCTTGTAAATTTTCACCATTCTTACTCGTGTGAGGTGGTATCTCACTGTGGTTTTGAAATAACACAAAGGATTTTAAGCACAGACATTTACTTCTTCTTTTTTTCTTTTTAGGTTTTGAATAATTTGTTCTAACTTTAGTTATGGCTCTGAACAAATTTAGAAAAATAACAGTGTTCACTGCCTTACAATTTTGGAATAACAGTGTTCCCTTGCTTATAGTTTTGGGATTTTCTTCCATTCGCCCAGATCAACACCATCACCACACCACCATTGCTGTGTTTATTGTAACTGATCTGAACTGAATACATTTCCTAGGACCCTTTCTGCTGCCTCCTCTATCAGAGCTAAGTTATCTGCTCCTCTCCCAATCATTTAGATATGAAATAATAGATAATAAGACAGTTTGAATAAAGGTATAAATTGCTGAGTAACCAAGGGAACAAACCAGTAAATATTTATTATTACGGGCAAATGAGAAAATACTGTTACCCGGCCCAGATTTCATATGTGATATTCTATTTTAAAACTGAAGAAAAAATGATAGGTGATTATGTTCAAATGGTAAAACATCTCTCCCAATGGGTTTTCTTATATTTGGTTAGTAGTTAGAGTCACCTAGAGAGTTTTACAACCATAAATAAGCCCCCCCCCAAAAAAATAAGTGCCCCAAGATTTACTAAATCACATCTGTGATTTTTTTTTTAAAGCCACACACATGATTCTGATGTCTACACAGGGTTGATAACCAGTGTTCCAGACTCTTGCCTAGTTAGGCCAGACACCACCTAGCTAGGCCCTCTGTTCACATCTCACAGGCAAACTTTTAATACAGCAGCAGCTGAAGTATCACCTAAAAGTCTGTTAGAATTTTAGGATATCAGGCTCTAGCCCAGACCTACTGAGTCAGGATGTGCCTTTTCACAAGACCTCTGGTGATTTGTATGTGCTTGGAGTTTGAGAAAGTAAGGCATAATCAGTTACAGCAGGCATGGTTTAAAAAAAAAAAATCCTTAAAAATCAAAGTGGAATGGAAGCTGGGGTAAAAAAACAATGTAGAGCAAGTAAGGTCAGGATAGGTTGTGTGCATAGTTGCTGGCAAGTTGGAGTCATTTACAGTGCCTGACCCTGACCATCATCTTTCCCCTAAATCCGTTCCTGTTGGTTTGGGGGCTGTCCTGCAAGATGGTCAAAATCATCCTAAGCACCCATCTTTATTTGCCTTTCCCCTGGCTGTGTAGAGTTTCTATGCCAGCCCGCTTATGGAAAGCTGTCAGGTAAGTGAAATCATGCTTGAAGTGAGTGAAGTTTCTTTAAAAAAATAAAAAAAAATTATTCATGAGAGACATGCAGAGAGGCAAAGACACAGGCAGAGGGAGAAGCAGGCTCCTCCTGGGAGCCCAATGTGGAACTCGATCCGAGGACCCAGGGATCACGACCTGAGTCAAAGGTAGATGCTCAACCACTGAGCCACCCAGGCATCCCGAATTGAGTGTTTCACAGAACTCATCCAGGTCAGGACTTAGTGGTTAGCTAGAAAAGTAGATTACCTCATAAGTAGTATATACGAGAAATAATTTTATAGCTAGACTTGATGGAGTAAGCTGCTTTGACTTAAAACAAGCAGACTGTCATGAAAATAAAACTACACACTAAACTCTTACAATGCAATTGAACCACCTTATCTCCATTCTGAGTGAGTTCTAAATGGAAGTCTTCTCTCACACTATTGTGTGTTCTCCCCAATCAGAGAGTTTCATTGGGCATATTCTCACATGAATAAATGTATTCCATTGAGCTAATCACCTCATTTAAACAACTCATCTAAGGGGAGAGAGGGCCTCTTGATTGACAGTTTCAACTTAATTTTTGAACTTTTCTATATTCACTCAAGTTTAAGCTTCAAAAAGTTTTCTTTAATATGCAATGTTGACTAAGTCACACAGGAATGCAGAAAATTAAAATATTCAACACATTAGTATGTGTGGCACATTGTACTATTAAATATTTATTGAGTACTAACAAGTGCTAACTCTACAAAACACAGAGTTAGATTCTGCTGCTTCCCAGGACAGTACTAAAGACAATGCAAAACAGTAGCACCTGTGATAGCACACTCCATTCCAGCTCATCAGACCCACAAATTCAGAATAAAATATATCATTTGGATCAGGGCATCCTTAAGCAATTGATTTAGTCTCCTGAGAGTTTATGTTCCTACATGAGGATCCTTTCTCTCTATAATCAGCACCCTTGCACACTGGATATTTCTGAAAATAATCAAGTGATCAAAGATTGTGTTTCCTAATCCTAGAATGATTTCCAATCCTTCTTTAGACCTTAAACATGTGTTGTTGTCTGACTCAAAGAAATCTCAGAAAAACTCCTATGCTATAACAAAATTCTTCAAGGACCATTAAGCCAGGAGTCCTTATTTAATTCTAAATTAAGGCATAATAGTATTTTTTGAGATATAGATAACTTTGCAGGGCCCTACTTTCTTTAAAAAAAAAATCTCTTCTGGAAGTCTGATCAAGAAGAAATAACACAAGGTAAGGTGGTATTTGTAATAAGTCTCATATTTCTATAGATATTTTCATGGTTTGAAAATATTAACTACAACAATACAACCATGAAAGTTGTATTAAAATGAAACATTTGCTTTTCCAAACAAACAAGAAATTCCCTTCTGGGCTGACTGGTCCATCTGTACCTTCTCTGTGGAATCCCATCTGTCTGCCAGTCTTGGTGTTTGCCAACACTCATTAAGAATATGATGAATCAATTGATTTCATTTGCTCTGACTCTACATGGTGGTATTTCATCTTGGAACATGGCTGGGCCTGGAGACAGTATATTTCAAGAGAAGGTGGACAGGTGTGAGGAGATCAGGGTGAGGCTTGCACCCCCTAAATTCAACCATCTGCTGAAACGCATACATGATTAAATAAACCAGATTGCCATTCATTCATTCATTCATTCATTCATCATTCATTTGGTAATCCATTTTGCAAAGCCATACTCATTGTCCTCTCTACTGAAAATACTAACTCAAATCATAACTACTCCTTTGAGGAACTTAAGCCGTCATAGGGAATCATATTAAACTTCAACACTATTTTTAAAAACTAAAACTCTACATTTTCGAATTTTCTGGAATGCACTTATTCATTCACTAGCGTGAATCCATGGTATTTTACATGTATATTTAGGACAATATCTTTAGTGTTTGTGGATGAAATAAGATTATCGTTATTTGTTTTTCGGGGTAGAAGACTGGGGAGGGGATCAAAATAGAAGAATCATTCCACACCATGCCTGGTGTAAAAAGAAATGAAGAAAGTTGGCAACATCTTCTAGTGGTACTTCCATCTCTAAATCTGATGCTGCTGTCAGAATACTGGGCTTCCTTACTCAGTTGTTGACCACTTTCTGTAATGCTTTCCAAAGCTCCTATGTTTCCTTCACTTCTACCGCACTCATTGAAGCTACTTTCTCCATAAACGTTTCCTTGGTTCTCGCAGTCTGCATTGTTTTCTACTTCTGTTGTTCTTCAACCTGTGGCCACACTACATAAGAAGCTAGGCCTTATATGCATGTGGTCTTATAAATAATTACTGCACTTGTTTTCTCTGCCCAAATGAGTTTAAACTCTTAAGAAAAGTAGGACGCCTGGGTGGCATGGCGGTCCAGCATCTGCCTTCAATGCAGGGCATAATCCTAGGGTCTGAAGATCAAGTCCCGGGTGGGGCTCCCTGCGAGGAGCCTTCTTCTCCCTCTTGCCTAGGTCTCTGCCTCTCTCCCTTTGTCTCTCATGAATAAATAAATAAAATCTTTTAAAAAAAGAAAAAAGAAAAGCCAATGTCCTTACATCTGTGGTATCTCCTGTTAGCACAAGTAAATGCTTATTGCACATGCAGCAAAGTCTCCACAATTACTATTTCATTGATGAATGGGAATTTTGATATTTACTTCAGCATTTTATTCAAATTATCAAAATCTTGAAATGGTTCCCCATTCACTCTTCACCTTTTGACTCATATCTTGCCTTTATAAAGAAGCCTTCTCTGGGTGGAGGGATGGGCTAATTGGGTAACGGGCATTAAGGAAGGCACTTGATATAATGAGCTGTTGTGTTATATGCAAATAACAAATAACTAAATTCTACCTCTGAAACTAATAATACACTATAAGTTAAGTACTTGAATTTAAATAAAATCTAAAGAAAGAAAGTCTTCTCTGGCCCAATCCCCCTATATTAGTGTTTTATTATAGTATAACAAATCACCACAAACTTAGCAGCTTAAAGCACACATTTATTATCTCACAATTCTCCCGGGTTGGAGGCCAGGGACCACCTAACTAGGTCCTCTGTTCACATCTCACAGACAACAGTGAGATGTGAGATGGCTGGTAGTGAAGGTCTCACCTGGGGTCCAGGGTCCTCTTTCAAGCTCATGGTAATTGGTAGAATTCATCTCTTTGTGGTTGAAGGGCTAAGCAACCCCATTTTTTTATTGGCTGCCAACCATTGCCTGCAATCCACTCATGGAGATTGCCCTCAATTTCATGCCACGTGGCCTTTTCCTCTCTCAATCTGGTAATTGACTTAATCTCCTGGGCCAGAAGAATATCTCTTTTATGTTTCACTATCTTTTAAAGGCCTCATGTGATTATACCAGGCCCACCTAGGATAATCTCCCTTTTGATTAACTCCAAGTCAACTGATGAAGGAACTTTATTAGTCTATAAAATCCCTCTTGGTATATCATTAAACTCACAGATCTTCCCCATACTCAAGGGGAGGGTATTATACAAACACAAGGGTCACTGAGCAGTGTTTTCAGAATTCTGTCCGCCACATTTCCTTATCCTGTTCCTTTTTCTTCCTTTTCCTCTACAATATTTCTCACATAGTATATCATACATTTATTTATTTGATGATATTATTTATCTTCCCCCACTAGAATATAAACCTCCCAACAATACAGACCTTAGCATTTTCCTTTGACTCAGGTACTCCAAGACCTAGAACAGAACTTGTTCCATTTTACATGTTCAATGAATAAGTGATTGAAGAATAATTGTAGTAATTTCTTCAGTTTTTAGACTACTTGAAGAAGTTGAAGATATTTATATACTGTTGACAGGTGATATATCTAATATTTAAGGCCAGGGAGATTAGAATGAAAATGATTGAAAAAAATAAGGGAAATCCTACCCACAAATAGAGATTTGAAGGTAAAAAAGAATGATTAAATTAGCAAAGGTCACCATACATTTTAAAAGGATACAATTTACCTAGAAGATATAGAACTTCTAAGTTTGTATTACCTATTAACTTGCCCAAAAACTATATAAAGAAAAATTAACATGCAAGTAGGAGGTAAATTCTTCATCAAAATCAGGCATTAAAATTAAAATTTGGTAGCATCTAATAAATGTGCACATGTCCTATGTCCCATTAACATTATTGTTAGGCAGTACTTTTTAGCATTTTTAAAGTCCACAAAAGGAGATAATATTTGCACAGCATACTAGGGTAATGAGTGAGGCTGCCTACTGCCCAAGGGCTGAGGCAGGGGTGTAGGGTCGGGGTGGCAGGGGTGTGTTGATAAGCCCACACATCTGTAATCCAGATACAGCAGAGACTAGGTGAAAATACTGCCCTAGATAGTTCCAGGCAATATGCATCTGGAGACTTGTATAGGAATAGCCATGGCAGCAATTTTTAGAGTAAAAACTTAAAATTAAACCAATCCTCATATCTACTGATAATATAATGCATAAATAAATAAATCATTGTATATTTATAAAACAGAAGAAATATGATACAAGTATTAACAAAGATAAATCTCAGGAACAGAATATTATGCAAAGAATCAAGTCACCAAAGACGTACGCAAGATGATTACAAAATTTTAAAATAGGCAAGATGAAATCATAATTTTAGGGCTACATGCATTTGTTATTGTTATGAGTTGAATTGTTCCCCACAGAGTTCCTCTGCTGAAATCTTAGCCCCTAGGACCTCAGAATGTGACCTAACTTGGAAATAGTTATTGCAGATGCAATTATTTGAGGTGAGGTCATACTACAGTAGGGTGGACCCCTAATCCAGTATGACCAGTGTCCTTATAATAAAGGAAAATTTAAACATAAACATATAAGGGAAATGTCATGTGAACATGAAGGCAGAGATGAGGGTGCCATAGCTACATGCCCAATAACTCCAACGATTCCAACAAACCACCAAAAGCTAAGGCAGAGCCATGGGACAGATTCATTCTCATAGGCCTAGAAAGAATCAACCTGGCTGGCATCTCGATCTAAGACTTCTAAGACAATGGTATGAAAGCAATATGCGTTCAACGGGGAACTATACTTCACATTTTGAATATTGATTTTTTCCAGGGCTAGTGGCATGTGATTCATACTTTCTTGTGAGGCAGTGGCAGTGAGCCATAGCTGTCAGTCAATCATGCACTCATAAGGGAGAACAACTGATACACTATAACCATTCTGTATCCATATAACCATTCTGTTGTGCACCTTCAGCACAGTTTTCAATAAATTATATGAGATGTTAAGTGCTCTATCATAAAATAGGCTTTGCATTAGACTATTTTGCCCAACTGTAGAATAATGTGTTGGGCACATTCTGAGCACAGTTAAGATAGGCTAGGCTAAGCTATGATGTTCAGTAGGTTAGGTGTAGTAAATACATTTTTGACTCTTGGTATTTTTTAATTATGATGGGTTTATTGGACATAATGCCATAGTAAGTTGAGCAAGGTTTGTATGTACATTTTTATATGTATAAAATTCTAATATATTTGTAATACTATTTTTTAATTCAATAACTTTTGGAAATTTTATTATGATAAATTATTTATAAATGATTTTGAAACACTTGTAATATTATGAAAAATTTTTGCTCTATACCAGAAGAGAAAAAGTTGAAAAGTAATATATATGTCTATGTAATTGAGATAATAATTATAACCATCTCAGAGTTTTTTATGATTAAATTAGTTGATGTAGGTAAAATGCTCAAAAAGTGTTTGAAATACAGTGCCAGAAATACCTATTAATATTATGTCTAACAACCATAACGATTATTATGTCAGAAGAGAAAAAACACAAAATATTTTCAACTCTCAAATTTGTAATTGATTCCATGATGTCATATAATATAAAAGCCATATTCAAATATACCTACTCATGAAAGGATATCCTTTGAGCCTATTTTTTTCATAAGGGGACCTTTTCAATCAGGGGGTTTCCTGTGTTCTTTTGAATACCTGAACAGTTTTTGAGTACTTCTTTGCTTTTGGCATAAAAAAAAGTCCCAGGTCCCAGGATCAACTTCTGTTCAGGTACACACCTGGAATCCATTATCTCTCTGTGAAGCTCTGGTTTGTTTTTTTGAGGAAAGCACTTAAAAACGGTGATATGGAGACTAAATTTGCCCATTGCTACTGGGCTATCATTACTTCTAGACCCTTTTGTGGACAGAATAGACAAATATACATATATTTTAAAGTCCTGATTGAATTACATTTCCACCCACAATGAAGTAACAGGTATTGGATGTAACCTCTACCTTAAACAACTGTAAAACCGAGCAAAGTATATGACATAACTGCTTTTAAGGTTTGGATAACAAACAGCATTCATTTGTGATTCCATGTGACAAGGGAAAAGCCTGAAGTGAGCTCTTTACCCAAGGGCACTTTCCAAATCGCAACAGGGATAATGAAACTCAAAGAACAGAATTTTTCTGGACAGAAGAAGCAAAGCCTAGTGCTTGCCAAAAAGAGAATGGATGAATCCTCAAATTAATATAATGAAACTCTACGAGTAAAAATGAATAAACTTCTGATACAGACAATATAGGTATCTCTCACTGGCATATACTGAATATAAGAAGCCAGACATAAAATAGCACATATGCATAATTCAATTCATTTGAAGATCTGGAACATACAACAGTAATCTATGATCATTGAAATCAGAATGATTGTTGCCTATGTTGAGAGAGAATTGAATAGTAAGATGCACAAGGAATAAGGAAGATCCATGCTTTTCTCACTGTAAGAATTACATGTTGCAAAAAAAAAAAAAAATGAAAGCAAAAATAAAATCCTGAGTTCATGTTGAAATCTCCAATTCAATCTAATCATCTAGAGTTTGTTGCTAATTTTTCTTTTCCTTCACTTCATATCTTCTACGCTGAAAACCGTATTTCCCTAAATCACAAATATATATATTCATTTTCTTTCTTCTTCAAACACAGATAATACTTTCAGAATTACCAGTTTCATTAACAACATTAAACTTACTAAATTAAGTTTGCCATTTTATTGAGATTCTTTTTGTCCTTGGAAGATATCTTTAAAGGATTTTTTTAGACTGTAGGATACACAATTTACTTAAATTAATAGTTGGGTGATTTTGTGTTTTTATTCTAAACTTTGAAGTTAGTATTTATTAAAAGTTGGCTGTGTTTATATCTATTCATTTTATCTTTTCTCATTTAATTTTGTTCTTTTAATATGTGATAGATTTATTTCAAGTCAACCTGTAAAAAATATGTACTCAGAAATGTCTCACTACTGTCCCTCTCTTCTCTAAACTACAACCCCAACTACTCTCTTTATTATACTTTTTTCATCCTGTTCCAATTTATCTTTGCTGTGTTCTTTTTTCAAAAAAAACATATTTTAACATATTTATAAATAGTTACATGTTTCCTACAAGGTATATTCTCACAAAGTCCTATAATTAATTTAACAATTTATTTTCAAATTTATACTGGACTAGTTTATACTGATCTCCCACAGCTTTTTCTTTTTTCCAGCTGATTGCAATCTATTGGATGGATGTGTCTTGGTTTAATCAACCAGTCTTTCCTAGATGGACATTTAGGTTGCATCAACTTTTTGCTAAAGAAAATCATGTTATAATAATTATCCTCATGGATATATTATTTTGTATGTGTTGATTATATTATCAGGAAAATTCCTTAAAATGGGATATAGATTGTAAAAGTAATTGCATATGTAATTTGGTTAGATATTTTAACGTTCCTTCAAGGAGCTGGAACATTTTGTAATCTTATCTGCAATGTATGAGAATGCCCGTTTCTTCTACAAAGTACATTGTCAAGCTTTTTAATTTCTCCACAGCCAGATTGTAAGGGGAGGATTTTTTGTGGGTTTTTTATTGTTGTTGTTCTTGTTGTTGTTTTTTTTTCTAGCACTTGCACATCTTTATTTCCTACTCATTTAGAGTTTATTCTGATGTCTTGTGTAAGAAAAGGATCTAGATTCTTATTTTCTAAAATGGCTATCCTCTAGTCTCAATACATCTGTCATTTTCTTAGTCATTTTAGATTCAAATTTTATCATATATTAAATATACATATGTACTAGAGTGTATTTCTGGGCTTTTCATTCTATTCCCTAATTTATGTCCCCCTAATACACATTTTACTTACAATCAGTTGATACAGAACTTTACTCTCTGGGGGAGTGATTTGTCTCCACACTCCACCACTGTTCCTCTTTCTAGATTTTCCTAGCTCTTCTTGGTATTTTAATCCCCATATGAACTTTAGAATCAACTTACTCAGTTCCACTAAAAGTTACTGACATTTTATTTATATCTTATATCATATATTAACCTTAAGGAATTGGCATCTTTATCATATTGAGTGGAACTGTTCAAGAAAAAAATGTGGGGCAACCCTGGTGGCTCAGCGGTTTAGCGCCGCCTTCAGTCCAGGACCTGATCCTGGAGACCCAGGATGGAGTCCCACGTCGGGCTCCTGCAGGGAGCCTGCTTCTCCCTCTGCCTGTGTCTCTGACTCTCTCTGTGTGTCTCTCATGAATAAATAAATAAATAAATAATCTTTTAAAAAAAGAGAAAAATGTGTCTTTGTATCTGTTGAAAACTATTTGTGTGCTTTATGGAAGTGTTTTACATTTTCTTCACACAGATTTTTCATATTTATTCCAATATGTTTTGTTGCTATTATAAATTATTTCCTGTTATATTTTCTAAACAATTATTATTTGTATATGACCAAAGAATTTGCATATTAATTTTAACATCAACTTAGTGATTTTTCATTGTGTTCTTATCCTACAATTTCCAGATACATAACCACACCATCTGTAAACAGTAGTTTTCTAAACCATCTTATTCTTTTCCAATTCTTATGTTGTTATGTTTTTATCTGATCCAATTTCATTGGTTAAAGCTACTAATCTAGTGCTTATTAACCAGAAGTGGTTTCATTCCCCAAGGAATATTTGGAAATTTCTGGCGACATTTTTGATTGCAGGGTGCTGGTGCTAATAGCATCTTGTGGGGAGAATCCAGAAATGCTATTTAACATCTTAAAATGTACAAGAAAGCCCTCATAACAATGAATTATCCAGCCAAAACTTTAGTAGCATAAACTAAGAATTTCTGCTCTAATATAATGTTAAACAGTAGTGAAAATATTGAATATTCTTATCTTGTCCCTGACTCCATGGGAATGCCTTTGCGTTTTTCTATTAAGTAGAAATTCTGACTTCATTGGTGCTATTGTTGTCGTAGAAAGTTTCTTTTTTTCTATTCTCTGGAAGAATATAAATATCATTTGAGATTATCTGGAAAATGAAAGTTTAGTAGAGTTGCCCAGTGAAACCCTCTGGACCCATATGAACCAAATATTAATATCTCTTGGAAATCCTCTCCCTAGAAAGTAAAATTGTAGGGTAAAAATTGAGAACAACTTAAGATTTTCAACATTTAAAAAAATAATTTTAAGTAAGAAACTATGACCCGGAGTTTTACTAGGCCCATTAATCAAAGGATATGTGTATGTGTGTGTTATACATAATACCTGTATTACATATATATGTAATTTAACTCTGCATATAGAACTAGCGTAGCCAATGATGCAGAGCTGGAGAGACATGTGTCTTCTGTGATTCATGGATACTAAGAAACTTTTCTTGTTTACAATAACACTTGACTAAACTGTTCATTTTATGCCTGAAATATAACCCAAGAAAAGACTGGTCTATTAAACTAAGACACATCCATCCAATAGATTGCAATCAGCCAGAGAACCCAAGAGTCCCTAGTATCTTCACACATCAGAGGATTACCTCTTATAATCATAAGGCATAGTCAGCATTATTATTCAGCCTAATTAGGGAAAGTCTAATCCTTTTACCAAGTATTTCTGAGAATCCTCAGGATGTCTATTTATATCAAACTGTTGTTCTGAAGATTACACATATTTTTGAAGATCAAACTACTTAAACCCCATGAGTCTGTTCCAGATGTTATTAATGTAAATTCAACCATAGAAAGTCATTGCTATGAAAACATTAAAAATCTAAAATTAATTTCTTCTGAATTTTGTATATTACACTCAATATTGATAGAATGAAGACAATGGGGTATCCTAAACGTCCACTGAGATATCAAATAAAGACTTGATAGTGCTCGAAATAGTTTACATTGTAAAACATTTTATATTAATTATTTTAATTATTAGACATGGTAAATTATATGTGAGAACTCCATATAACTGATGAGCATCAGTTATATGCATCAGTTAAATCAGGCAGAAAAGCTAAGAATTTCGTTCAGTTTTTAAGGCATGAGATGCATTTACAACCAATATTTTCCATGATTTTTCAGTAGTCATGTACTTCAAAAGTTAGTAGAAAAAATGATGTGCAGCAATAATATGAATGCATAATATATGCTATCCTGTTTTATTTTTGAACCTCTTTTGTTAGCAGTTATTTGCCATATCTTGATAATGATGCAATGGAGTGAGTCTAGAAAAATCTCCATCTACATTTCATGTATTATTCATATTAATTTAAAAAGCAACTAACTTTCAAAGGGTTAGCTCCAGAGAACAAAATTTTATGGTCACCTTTAAATTATATTAACATAGCCAGGAGCTAAGGACTTTAGTTGTATTAAACACAACCTAAAGCAAATTCAAATCTGTTTGATAAATGCCTCATTTCCTCGGTAAAAGCCTTTTCTAAATCTCTTATGATATTTCAGAATGCAGATAGGGTGACTATGACTTCAAAATGGATAGAATGATGCTAATGTCCTTTCATAATTTTCCTCTGCACACCCAGAGAAAGAATGAGATCCTAACCTAGTAATATTTTAAGCGATCATATGATATAACAAATTACTAAATTGCAACTATTTAACTTACTTGAGAGAGACTATCTTGAAAAATGTTCTGTATAATATGTTTTAAGGAACTTTCTTCATCTTGAGTGGCAAGTCAACACTGGATTGGTAATATTTCATTTGGTTGAGTCCTAATTTCTTAAAGCTAATAGTAGTTTATCCAACTGGAGATTCAACATTGCTGTGCATGCCAGAGTCACTTAATGAATATTTGCTAGTTTATTAATGACAATATTTTAGGGTGAAATGTTTTATATATGGGTTTAAAACCAGGCATTAATAGATCGTTTAAGACCCTTGGCTGCAGATAATAGAAAACTTTGCCAAAGAACAAGCCCTAAACCAGTGAACAAGGCTGGCTTCGGCAAGCTCCATTTGGTTTAAAACTCTATTTTTGCTATTGTTTCTCCTTCTGGGTGATCTGTTTTCTCTGTGCTGGCCCAATTTTGAAAAACTTTTTACTGTCAGGCTGCCATGCTACTTTCTACTGTCATGCTATGGTCATGCTACCAAGACATCCAGAGTAATATCCTTTCAGTTTTACATCCCTTCATTTATTAATCAGAAGTGAGTCAGTAGGTCCAACTGCACAGAAGGGACAAACATTACAACAGGGCATGAGTAAGAGGAGGAAAGAGATTTGAGAGCCTTTAAGAAGCTAGACAGCCATTAAGCCACAGAAACTCAGACCAAACAGGAGCGGCCAGAGAACTCTCTGTGTTGATGGAGGTATGTGAAGATGATTGCTGTGTGCTGCACAATAAAGTCTTCCCCTTTGCACTGAAGTGTTAGGAAGAAAGAAAAAAAAATTATTAAAAAAAACCTTTAAATTCTTTAATTGCACATTATTCTGGCAATTCAAGTAATGGCTTCTGGGTGGAATACTGGTGATTCTTCTTTTCAGGTATTTATACTTTTCAAATACCACATAATATGTATGTCTTATGCTTTCTTTTGTTTTTCAGGAAAAAAACTACATAAAACTCTGAAAATAACATTTAAAGTCAAAGAAATTACTTTGTGTCTCATACTTTGGCAGGTGCTAATTTATCTTTCATATTCTTTATGTGTATATGCAGGCTATACACTTTGCTTTTCCATATGTTTTCACATTCAATGCACACAACCAATTTTTTTCATCCTTGGGTGAGGAAACTGAGACCTAGAATGTTTAAAGTTGCCTAAGGCCACACAGGTAGTAAATTGGAATTTAGGGTAATGGATTTCCATCCTTCCTATACCCACTCTTCCCATCATTTTAGGCAGTAAAGCACAATATTAAGGCATAAGTTCTAGACTCACAACTTAAAGGTCTAAACTTTGTTCCAATATTTATTATCTTTAACAAATCTGGGCAACTTACATGACTCTATGTTTAAGTTTCTCCATCTATAAAATGCCGGTAATAATAGTACCCATTACATTAATTACATTAAAAACAAAACAAGATGGTACTTATGAAACACACAGAACACTACCTACATAATAAAATGTGGATTTATTATGTATTTATAACACTAAATAAATCTAAATCACTTATGATTTAGAACACTAAATACATAATAAATGCAAGCTCATTTTAGGATATTATACTAAGGGCATTTATTTTTCTCATTTAAAAATTAAAAGAAAAACAAAGGCAGGTAAAACTATTATTAACATATTAGAGATAAGAAAAGAGAGAGATAAATCACACAAATAGCCTTAAGTTGTATCACTGGTAACCAGTTAGCCAGGATTTGAACCCAGGCAGTCTGAATCAGGAACCTCTAGGCTAAACTAAACTATTAGCTAAGTAATAGCTAATTCTATTAGCTCTACTTGCCTGGTGTCAAAATCCTTCTTCTTTTCATTCTATTACATTGCCTTATCATCTACATGACTTTCACTTGTTCAAGTAGTCCATGACTTATTTCATCTTTAAGGTATCTTATTATTATTTTTGTCCTCATTTTGTAGGTCCATTTTGTAGGTAGCGAAACTGAGATTCAGTTAAATTAAGTTTCCTCAGCTAATCTAGTTCAATTGTAGCAGAACCCCAGGCTTCTGAAACTTTGCAGAATGACATCCTTGCCTTGCACCCTCATGTTCAAATGTTGGCTGAGGTGTCACCTGCCTCGTAACATGGAACCTCTGGCTTCTTCCAGGGGGATCAGCTTGAGTGAGAAACAGATGGAAAGAGACAAAAACAGATTGACATATAAAACAAAGTGGCTGTGTGACTAAACTCAGTATCCGGAAATTGCTCTTTCAAATGTCTGCTGGAATTTATTACGTTACAGCTTAATTGAGTCTCATACTACATGGCTGAGTTTTATGACTGAACAATCACAGGACACAGAGGAAGAGCGTTGAAAAGGCTAAAAGAGATAACATGTGACTGAAGATCATGTTGAAAATGGAGAAAGAGCTTCCATCTCTCAGGAGGTAAAATTATTTGATCTTACCACATTTTTATTAAAATAATCTACAGTGATGGCTTTCATTTAGGAAAACATTGGTGCAGGTGGATATTACACAAACCCTCTTCTAGAGCCTACAGGATATAAGGAAGAGGCCTCTGTCCATCTCATTTCTCTCTGTAAATGCTGATGTCTTGAACAATTCCTACCACATAGTAGGTACCCAAATAACTATTCATTTAATAAGATAATTAATTCATCTGAAAGTTGTGTGCAGGCCTTTTCCAATTGTCTTGTGGTTAGAGAAGATTTCCAAATACTAACGCATCCTTGTCAAGCTGGGAGACTGTAATTTACTCTAATGGATTATGTATTCTCTACCAAATCAAAACCATGTAGAACAATTCCTTACATGTCTATTTTCATTACTTTATGTAGTTATGAAATCTTGGTTAAATCACTTGATTTGTCTTAGTTTCCCACTTTAAAAAATACTAAATATTTGTATTAAATCTAAGAGTAAGCATATTATGAAATGAAACTAATGATAGCACCATTTCACAGAGTGATCCTGAGGATTAAACAAACTAATGCAGGTAGAAGCAATTAGAGCATTGCCTGGCAGACAGCAGGCACTCAATCCACGTGGATTATAATAATATGATAATCAGTATGCATTAAAATAAATTATTATATCCATTAAAATGAACTTTTAACATGCAAAGAATTAAAAACAGCAGGATCCAGATAAGGATTTGACAGCATGGATATTATTTTGTCTTATTCTTTGTCCTACATGTGTAGGACATAGAATGTGTAGGAATATATTCTAATATATATCTTAGAATATTAGAATATATTCCCCTCAGAGACATACATGCTTTTGCTATACTTTTAAACCATTTAGCAAAGTATCTTGCAAGTAGATATTCAGTACATATTTCCTGTTTAGACCCTTAACTAGGAAATACATCTAAAAGTAAGTGATCAAAAAAACCTTTTTAATATCCGAAATACTCACTAGCACAATGTTAGGCACATGACACGTTCTCAATATATTCAAGCTCACTTTCTTGAACAATTATCTCTATTTATATATAATATGAATTGACTTAGTTACATGAGAAAATGAAAGAGGCCTAAAAGCATATTTATATTAAGTAATGAAAGGACTCTAATTTATAATGAAGGTCTACTAAATGTCAGTGACCATACAGTTGGAAGTATGAGGGGAAAGAAAGTGAGCAGCCAATGACATAGAACCATAACTTGTTACTGCTAATTTAAAATTAGCTTCCATGATCTCTTTGTACTCAGTAGAAGAAAAACATTAGAGCTGGGGGTGGCAATGAGCACCAGGCAAGTTTTGAAAAATTAAAGGTACAGTGACAATTGTGTCTTTCTTCAACTTATAATCCATAACACAAGGATTCTTATTACTGTATGCCATGATGTTGATGAGAGTCAATACTGGTGAACCTGAAGCCCTTGAAAATCCAGACTTTGATACTGAAAAATAACTGGTAACTCACAATGCAATGCAATTTATTTGGAAGAAGAGGTGGTAAAGAATACTAGACTATGTTATAAGAGCCTGGGCAAAGAAAAACTATGTAAAACCATAGACACCTACGCAAATTTTATTTCCGCCAAGGCTGAGTCTAACATCTTGTGAGTTCTTGTTTCAGGGTCTGTCAATATAGTGCAACTCAAAACTATCTGTGGTAAAGATCTTGTGTGTATGTGCTTCATTCTCAATCCATATGGACCTATATATTGTCCAAATGTCCATGACTTCTTCATAGTTTGTAATATGTAACTCATTATGCATACTGAAAGTAGTCTATATCTAGATCAATGAGATAGGGGTAAAGATCATATATTTGTATGTCCACGAAATACCAAATTGTTATAAAAGTTTTTATGTGTTTTATCTCAATTTCTGTAATTATCTCATCATGGACCAGTGAGTAACATGGAATTTGTGGATCAGGACTGTTTCATGAAGCACATTTTCAGTGGCACTGTAGTAGAGGACCTCTAGTGCTATGACCTGGGCAAGAGAATTGTGAGACAGAAATTAAAACAGGAAAGTCAGAAATGTTTGCAGGTTACCATGAATGCAACAATGGAGAACACACTATGATAGAAATTCTTGAGTTTAACTTCAGTCTTGGGGTAAAGTTTGTTAAAGCAATGACAAAAAATCTAATATTCAGGGTTTAAGCTAAGGAAATTATGCCATGAGTAAGTATGCTTAGTCCATTTATTTATGTACAAACGCATTTTGGATGTCCATTCCATGGATAGCATTGATCAATTGTTAAGAGAGCTATAAAGAACTGTGGTAATCAGCAGTGGTCCTCAAGGTACTTAAAAGTAGAGCTAGAAGATAGAAAATGAGTGTTTAAATAATAATATAAGAGCTAAACACTGCTCCTCATCAGGCTCCCTGTTCTGAGGGAAGCATGTCCCCCTCCCCTCCGCCTGCCCTGCTCACTCACTCTCTCTCTCTCTCTCTGTCAAATAAATAAATAAAATCTTTTTTTAAAAAGTTAAGTACTAATATCAAATTAATAAAATATATAAGAAAAGACTTTTGCATATGACATTTGAGATTACTATCTACTGGAGCAATTAGATGTTTAAAGCAGAGATTGAAAGAGGAAGCATAACCAAAGGAGCAGAAGTGTGTGTAAAATGATGGCCAGACTATAGCAATAATCACAGTAATCATTATTTATTGAAATAATGTTATATACATTCTTTCTTTTTCCATATTTCCTCTGATTTTATTCAACATTTATAATACAAGGTACCAAGCTATCTCACATGGTGAAGGGACTACAAACACAGACTATTGAAAAAGAACTAAAAAGCCCTACTGGATGGAACATAAGTGTGAGCCAGTCACCAGATGCCCAGCCTTCATTGTTAATGTGACAAGTAATATATCAAGATATTAATATTACTTTTTATCTCTAGTTTCTTTTCCTTAAGTATAATTGACACACGATGTTACATTAGTTTGAGGTATATATGTTATATATATATATACACACACACATATACATATGTGTGTGTTTCCCACTAAGACTATTACACAAGTATTGTTATAAATACTTTAGAAGTATATTTTATTTAAATTTATAATAATGTAGAGAATTAAATGTTATAAGCCTCATTTTAAAACTGATGCTTAAAGAACTTAAGTTGAAGGCCATGCAGCTGGTAAATTGTATAGACAAGAATTGAACCCAGATATGTTTGACTCACAGCTATTATTATCATAGCCATGAAAAAAATTATATAGGAATCAAAATATATACTCTAAGGGTAAAATAAAAATTGAGCTGTTAGTTCCAGGAGCACTTGTATTTTTGAATTTATATGTGGATACAAGTAGTTATACTTGCAAATTGAAAACAGCAACCAATTATAAGATCATGCTGTAAAACTTAACTCAAATGAAAATAGAAAGTTGAAAAACTTAATCACACTTTCCTTTCTTTTGATTTTCTTTCAGTTAGAATAAGTCTTAGACATTATTCAAATGTCACATAAAAGAAGTCTGGGAGCAGAAATCTCAGTGGTATTGTGGTTCTATGGCTATTAAAGATCTATTTATTCCCAAGTTCTAGCTGCTAGAACTCCAGCCATCATGTATGAATTCCAGAAAGCATAAAGAAACTTAGTTAACTCTTTTTTAGATGCTTTCCTCAAAGTCCCACCCATTGATTTCACTTTTTTCATTTCATTGAGTCAGAAACACAGACTTGCATAGCTACAAGGAGATTGAAAATGTATCTTAGGTGAACATGTTTGCTGTCCTGAATAAAATCAGGATGACTAAGAAGAAAAAAAAATGCTATGAGTAAGCAACTAGCATTTTCTGCTATAAACCTGCCTTTGTTTTCTATTTCATTGAGAGAGGAATAACATTCTAAAGTATCCAGACTCATGTATTCACTAGCATATTAGTTATCTATATATTTGTGGGATTTAGACCACAATGTTGTTCTCTTATTTAAGTGTTGGGTTTCAGTTATTTAATACTAAGTGAAAATGTCAAATTTTAAAAAGATGGTATCCATAGAGATATGATTCAACAGCCTAACTATGACTATACAAAAGTAAAAAGTAAGAATAGCACCGGCTTGTTATCATTCAGGCTTTTCCTAGATGATTGAAAGTTATCTGTCCTACCCTTCACCCATGAGAAAAATTAAAATGATAAGCTTTGCAGGCTTCATTAGAAGGAATATCTGAGTATTAATTCTGCAACATTTTAGTTACATAGAAATATTTTTATTAAGAAAAGGAGAGGAATTTATTTGTAAGTTTAAGAAGATCAAAGAAGAGGTGGCTAATTTACCAAAGACAGAGAGGAATTGGTTATTATTATACATACCATGTATGTTGACATGATAGAAAAAAAAAAAAAAGATTTGAGGCTTTGAAACAGTGCCTATGAATTGTAAAAAAGGATTTTGGATTAAAAATGGTTGGAGACCCAGATAGTCCAAGATCTATGGCAAAGACTTTCTCTGAGCTGTCACAAACAAATATTAGAGAAGAAAAAGCATAGTGTGTGAATACAAACATACTACAACATCAAAACAGCTCCATAGAGAGCATTTTCCACAAATGACAGGTGATTTATGTTGCTATATATGGAGAAAAAATAAAATTGTTGAAAATGGTGAAGAATAATGCTGAGGGAAGAAATAATCTAGAACGAACTTGTCCTTTGCCTCCTTTATTATTCATTATTACTTGTATTAAATGTTTAGGAAAGTAGAACTTCATCCCCTACTGCCATAAAAATCTAGGAAATATACTCACGTTTTTAGAAAAATAAGTAGGAAAGGGAGTAAAATAATACATTAAAGGGTCAAAAATATTAAAGTATAAAATTAGTAGGTTCATTATGGAAAGTGCTAGATGAGAAAAAAGGTAGGGAGGTAGTTCAAAAATAATAAGAACAAATAATTATGTACTTTCTAGGGGAAATTAGCAGGTCAATCAAAAAGAAATTTTAAATTTTAAGATATGGCTCTATAATGATTAAAATGTGATTCATGAACAACCATTACCTACTTGATGAACTGGACATAAAAGATAAAATTATATCCTTATTGAATATGTTTAAAGTGCAATACAAAGCCAGGTAGTTTACAAAATGAAGAAGCTGAGACTTTCTACATGGTATTCTTAATGAGCAAATTATCTAGAAGGGTTCTAAATTTGTCACAATTATGTATAAGTAAGAACATATTAAAAAAATTCACATTCCAAAATTTAACATGAATTAGAATTTATTTTTTTAATGTTGTGTTAACTTTAGGAGGAAAAAAAATTACAGAATAGTGGTAAAACCCAGGTCCAAAAAGAAATACCATAAATTCATACCATTTTAAAAGATGAAGCACACAATGCCTGTCATGACTTGAAACTACTATAGGAATAAAAAAGAAAAGTAGAAAACAAAGATAATTGAGAGAAGAAAAAGAGAAAGACAAGTATCAAAGTTAAAACAATTGTGGAAGCAGACTGTTTTACTAGCTAATGAAAGCAGGACATTGCGCAGTGAAATCTGATAGAAGTTGGGAAACCAATGATTGGTATTTTGCGCTGATTCTGAATTTGCTACAAAGCAAATAGCAACCACTGAGTTTGAATTCAACAATAAATTCAACAATATGGTTGAAGTTCAACTACCTGTGAACATGATCCCGTCAGGTTGGAGACTCATATGGAAAAGTTATCCATGCTAACTAAGGTGCTCACAGTCACTGAAGGAAAAAATGACAGGTTGTTTTTTCTTCTTGTTGAGGAGAGGGAGACCTTTCATATGTGAGCATGTATTATTTAGTAATTTTGAAATTTAAATCTTTGATTTATCTGAAGAAAATAATTCACTTTCACCATCAACTAAAGATATTTTCTTTTGACTAATGAACCCTGAAGCCTATGTTGCCAAAGTGAAAAACTAAACGATATAGACGTTTAACATACCTGTAAAGTGTCTTGATCCTTGCTGACCATTTGACTTCACCTTTACCTTTCACTTAGATGTATAAAATCCATGGTCTCTTCCTTTCAGAGATTTAGTAGTGTCTAGAGGAAGTGTTTAATGTTTGCTTCACTTCGTTTAATGCCCCCATTCTGCTCTATTAATTTCTTGATTTGTCATGCCTTTGTTTTCTCTTCCTGTATCCATATTCTCATTTCAATATTTCTTTAAGTAGTGCCCACTACTTAAAGCCATTCATCGACTGGCTAATCTCTTCCACTGGCCCTTCAGTCATTATACCTCTTGTTCTGCAATTCAACCAGTTACATCTGTTCTGGTCCTGGTATCTTGGACTTTTTTCCAGGTTTAGGAACTCTTTGGCTTCTACTCTTGCTGCTATGCGAGGACCACAGCTTTTATAGACAAGCTCCTTGAATTTTGCAAGAAAGGGTTCTTAGAGTAAAATACGTGTAGAGAGAATCTCTGGATGTCCAGCCTCTTTTCAATCACCTGCATTTATTTACATTTCTCATTTTGTCTATTTTGTCTATTTCCTTAAAGTACTACACTGACTCAATGACTGTTTAATAGTACAACTTTATAAAGATACCCTAAGTGCAAAATAATTTGAATGCAGAGCATTGTTTTTTTCATGGGAACATTTGGCATTAAGAACACTTTACTGTAAGATAACTAATACTTATAGAAGATAATGAGAGAAACTGTTAGGAAAAGAAGATCAAGAAATCCTTCCTAAAAATAATAAATATTTCATTCTTTTAATGATGTAATCATATGCTTATTTCTCTAGCAGGCTACCAGCATTCAATTAATTATGAGAAACACTGATAATACCTGGTCTCAAATCTACTATCGCTTTTAGAGATAAAATAAGCATAACACATGAGGTATAGATTGTTCTAACAATTGGAATGCTTTGATGTGAATATATAATCTTGGCATCGGAATTTTTTTCAGTTACTTTTCACATCAAGCATACATTATTCTCTAAAAGATAATGTACTAAAACAAAGCAAAACAAAACCCTAAAGCCCTTAATTTAAAAATCCAAACAGGTATTGGACAATGTTAACAGAAATAGGTTTGGAGAAGGATCAATGGGCTGGGTAGTTGTCAGGAGAACCTGGTTCTAAGACTGTGCATTGCCCACTACACACTAGTTCTATAATTTTAGGCAAGTCATAGCTCTCCACCCTCAACTTTCTCATCTATAAATATTTTAAGGGTCCAATGACAAGATAAACATGAAAATATATGAAATAAAATGTATGACTTACAGATGATATTGAATGGTAGGCAATCAGAGGGAAGAGAATCTACCTGTCTCATCTGTGAATCCTCTGCAATGCTGATTATAATGCCTTCTACGTGGCTGGAATTTTAACAGTAATCGTTGAGTTTAATTGTTCCAGCTATCTCTTCAAGCTGTCATTTCTCATGTGTTGCAAAAGCAGTTGCTTATCAATGTACATTTTCTAAAGGCATGAGAGAGCAATAATAAATGCAGAAGTCTGAGTCATGGGCCACTGTACAATACCAAGAAGACCTCGGTTGACCTCTCTGCAGGCCAGCCAGCTAAATTACAATGTTAGGCTGGCATAAAGGTATCCTTTCAGGGCCTACGTCTCACTCTAGATAAAGCAGGGATGACTCAGAGGAAAGCTTCCGAAGAAGCCTCAAGCCATGCATAAGCGAGTATCTATTCATCAAATGTGCCTTCCATGAAGAAATCCTACAACTATAGGATATTGTATCGGGTTATTTTAGCCACGCTAATGAGGGTGACTTAGGAATTGTCAGGAAAAAAAAAGCATCTAGTGTCAGTGCCACAGTGGTTGTAAGATTGTACTGGGGAGGTAAAATTTTTCCCTTCTTCCTTTCTAAGTTAGTGGGCTGACCTGATAATACAATTGACATAAGACCAATTAACAGGAGTAAACAAATGTAATTACATATATAGGAGAGCCCCTCATCAACGAGACACTCAAACATAGGCAATTGAGGTTTATATAGCATCTTGAGCTAAGGAGAAGGTGTAGGGGTCTAGGGCTTCAAAAGGGAGGAAGACAATCCCGGGAAGATGAGAAGACCAAATGTTTGGTAAACAAATGTGTGCCATATCATACGGATAAGTCTTTCTGACATAAGGTTATTTCTGGAAATAGCCTTTTTCCTGGTACAGATGCACCATCTAAATTCTTTTAGGCAGTTAAGGAAAAGTTAAAAGGCTTTTCTGAGTCTGCTATGTCTTAATGCCTTCAGCTCAAAACACTCCACATGCTGAGGTGGCACATTTTGGCATGGCCGACTTTGCTCCCCTTCAACCGTGATTTTCTGGATGTGAGAAATAATTATTTTTTAAAGGTGATAATGAAGCTCCAAAAACTAGGCCCAGTGACTTTTAAAAGCCTAATGGAAACTGGACAATTGGTATTCAATACTTGTGTTGCATACTCAGTAATAAATGACTCTAAAGATTACATATGCAGAACTAAACAGTTTAATATATGAGGTCAAAGGGGAAAATAACAAAAGGGGAAAGATTAAGAACAATTGAACTAGACACTATTTCCAATAGCTAAAAATTCAGGCTTATATTCAAAATACTGAAAAAGAGTCAAGCTCGTATTACATTATTTAGCAGAAGCTAATAAAGGCTTCCAAATCCCTTGACATCAGGAAGGAAAAATAATGGTCAAAAATTATGTGATACAAATCCAGAAAATGTACCTCATATTTAGGTTAGATATCCCAAGACAGCTCAAAATCCAACTTTTCTTATCCAACCCTGGTTCTGCAGCTGGTAGTTCCACACCAGTTACTAGCAATACATAGATTGTCAGTCTAATTTATGGCTAAGGGACTGCATTTACCTCAATTGAGCATAAGTAATTTGTGGGCAGGAATTTTTCTGGGCTTGAACCATTTGCTTCTTCGTCTTCAAGGTCATGGTCATTCTAAAGGGATGGAGCAGATTGCCAAAGATGCTCTGAAGCAGATGCTGAGGGAAAGCTGACTTATTCAGACTTACCATGTTCCTCATCACCTGTGTGGCTCCACTTTCAAATATATTCAGCACAGTGGAATTATTTTACTACGGTGAACACTTAAAATCCATGAGCCAGATTATGCAAATATGTATGTAATCTCTAGATTTTAAAACTGAATTCAAGTTTGCTCTGGTTAACACCCATCTAAAATGGCTAACTTGCACTATTCCATTCCTGGCTACCCAGTCTAACCCAATTATATTTTAGCCAGATTCAGGTAGCAGTATTTTAGACAGTGTCCACGTGACTGTTCAGGCCCTTCTAGGAAAGGAGTCTTTCAGGAGTCTTTCAGTCTTTCAGTTTCTGCACTTTTCTAGGCTGGTGCTTCCTTCTGGCCAAGATCTGAGTTTTGGAACTGGTGGGAAAGAGGCTTTGCCCATGTGTCAGGGAAGGAGCACATATCTGATCCTTCCTGGTCTCATTCAATCGTCTCTTGCTGATTGATCTGGTCTGTTCACCCTGTGCTGGTAGATGTGGAGGTAAAACTGCCCCTGCCTGCACTTTGGATTATTGTGCTGCCACCTACTACCGATGGTAGAGAGGGCTGCCACAGTCTATGATCTTGGGAGATCCCTACATTTCACAGGACTTTTTTTTTTTTTCCTCAAAAAAACCTCTTTGTGGAAATAGTTTATCAACAATGACTGTTAAAGTCTCAGAATATGGGATACCTGGGTGGCGCAGCGGTTTGGCGCCTGCCTTTGGCCCAGGGCGCGATCCTGGAGACCCGGGATCGAATCCCACGTCAGGCTCCTGGTGCATGGAGCCTGCTTCTCCCTCTGCCTGTGTCTCTGCCTCTCTCTCTCTCTCTGTGACTATCATAAATAAATAAAAATTTAAAAAAAAGTCTCAGAATATTTTTAATTAAAATTTTGGAGAAATGATTGAAGGTGCACATACACTTGTAAAAAATAACTCGAAGAGATTATTTGTATACTTTTCCTAGTTTTCCCTAGGGGAACATTTGCAAAACTATAGTTTAATATCATAATCAGAATGTTGATATGGAAAAAAAAAGAATGTTGATATGGATATAATGCACCAATCTTACTCAGATTTACCCAGTTTTACTTATATACATACGTGTGTGTATAGTATGTTCTATATAATTTTATCACCTGTGTGGGTTCATTTATCTACCACCAGTCAAGATGCTAAGTAGCTACAAAATCATAAGGACCCTTGTATGTCCTTTTACACTACACCCATTTTCTTCTTGTCCCCATCTTCCCATCTCCAATCCCAGGTAACCACTAATCTGTCCACCATTTCTAAAACTCATAATTTCAAATGTTATAAAAATGGAATCATAGATAATATTTTCAGGTTTTAGGGTTGTTTTATTATTTCCGTCAATAATATTCCCTGGAGAGCGATGATTCAAATTGTTACATGTGTCAATATTTTGTTTCTTTTTGCTGCTAAGTAGTATGCCATTGTGTGTGTACAACATAGTTTGTTAAACCATTCATCAGTTGAAGGATAGCCGGGTTGATTGCAGTTTTTGATTATTACAAATAAAGCTGCTAACAATATTTACATAAAGTTTTCATGTAAACGTAAGTTTTTATTTTCCTGGGATTCATGCCAGGAGTACAATTTCTGGGTCTTACCCTACTTCCACGTTTAGTTCTTTTTCTAAGAAACCGTTTTCGAAGTGATTGTACTATTTTACACTTCCACCAGAAATGTGTGAGTAATCCAATGTTTCTCTTGCCAGCATTTCTACTTACAAGCTATTTTATATTATAGCCATTTGATAGATATGTAGACCTAGATCACTGTGGTTTTAATTTACATTTGCCTAGTGACTAACGATGATGAACATCTTTCCAAATGCTTATTTGCCATCTATATATCTTCTTCAGTGAAATTTCTATCCATGTTTTTTGTCCATTTATAGCCAGATTTGTTCTTTTTCCTTTACTATTGAGTTTTGAGAGTTTTGTATATTCAAGATCCCACCCCTTTGTCACAGAGGTGATTGTCCTATACTATATCTTGCCATTCATTTTCCTCACACGGGCTTCCATATAGCAAGGTTTTTAATTTTGTTAAGGTCAAATTTGCTGACTTTTCCTTTTATGGGTCACAGTTTTGGTGATATGTCTAAGAACTTCGCCTAGAGTTGATTCTGAAGATTTTCTCCTATTTTCTAAATTTTTACTTAGGGAATTTTACTATATTTTTATAGGCTTACATTTTGCACTTAAGTCAACAATCCATTTTGAGTTAATTTTGTATAAGGGTGAGGTTTCAGCTTTCTGGCCAATGGATTCCCAGCACCATTTGTTGAAAAGTTGATCCTTCTTATACTTAATTGCTTTTGCACACTTATCAAAATCAGGCATATTTTACTGATCAATTTCTAGGTTCTCTGTTATGTTGCATTGATGAATGTGTCTATCCTCCTGCCAAAGCTATGCAGTTTTGGTTACTGTAGCTATATATGAAGTATTTTTTATATGAAGTATTAATATCAGAGCAGTATTTGATCCCACCTTATTCTTTGTCAATATTGTTGTTTTAACTATCCTAGGGCCTGTACCTTTCTGCCTATATTTTAGAGCAAGTTTGTCTATACCTTTAAAAAATAAAAAAATTCTGGGATTTTGATAGGAATTGCTTTGAAACCATAGGTCACTTTGGTGAGTTGACATTTTCACTGTGTTGAGTGGTCCAATCTATGATTCTTTCCATTTATTTAGATCTTCTTTAATTTTTATCAGAATCTTTTATTTTCAGCAAACATATTTTGTATATGTTTTGTTAAGTTTTGTTAAGACTCTCATAAGTCTCATTTGGCTGAAGTATATAATTATTTTTATATAATGTGTGATTCAGTTTAATAATATTTTAATGAGATTTTTCGCATCTAATTTCATGAACAATAATGTCCATAATTCTATTTATTTTTTATACTGTTTTTGTTTGGTTCTTAGAATCAAGGTAACAGTAGCCTCATGCAGAGTTGACAAGTTTTGCCCCTTCCTCTTTCCGGAAAACAATGAGTAAATTGGTGTTATTTTTCCTTTAAATGTTTAGTAGAGGGGATCCCTGGGTGGCTCAGCGGTTTAGCACCTGCCTTCGCCCCAGGCGTGATTCTGGAGACCTGGGATCGAGTCTCATGTCGGGCTCCTTGCACGGAGCCTGCTTCTCCCTCTGCCTGTGTCTCTGCCTCTCTCTCTCTCTCTCTCTCTCTCTCTCTCTCTCTGTCTCTCATGAATAAATGAATAAAATCTTAAAGAAAAAAATGCTTACTAGAATTCTCCACTGAAATAATCTAAACTGAAAATGTCTTTATTTTTTTAAGTTTTATTTATTTATTTATTCATGAGAGATACAGAGAGAGAGAGAGAGAGAGAGAGAGGCAGAGACAGGCAGAGGGAGAAGCAGGCTCCATGCAGGGAGCCCGACCTGAGACTCGATCCTGGGAACTCCAGGATCACGGTCTGGGCAGAAGGCGGTGCTAAACTTGCTGAGCCCCCGGGGCTGCCCTGAAAATGTCTTTTTGGAGGGAACTTTTAGTTATAAATTCAGTTTCTTTCATGGTCATAACTATTTAGATTACTTATTTCACGTTTGTTGAATTTTCAAGGAATTGGTCCATTTCTTTTATTGTCAAATTTATGAGCATGAAGTTGTTCATAGTATGTCTTTATTACCTTCTCAATGGCAGCAGGATCTGTAGTGCTAGATCCTATTTCATTCCTAATATTGGTGATAAGTATCTTCTCTCATTTTATTTTTTTGTCATTCTCACTGTAGGTTTATCAAATATATTGAATTTTTAAGACTTTCTTCTTTGTCTTATATTTTGTTTTCCTATTTGATGTCCTTGATTTCTGCTGTTATCTCTATTATTTCTTCCTTCTGCTTGAATGGGTTTATTTTGCTCTTCTTTTGTTGAGGTAGGGACTTAGGTAATTGATGTGAAAATTTTCCTTGTTTCTAAAGTATTTAGTGCTATAAATTTCCTTCTTGGTGCTGCTTTAGTTGTGTTCTATAAATTTTGTTATGTTGTATATTCAATTTTATTCAATTCTATTTATTTATCTCTATTGAGGTTTATTCTTTGATCTCTGGATAATTTATAAGTGTATTGTTTAACTTCCACATGTTTAGAGATTTTCCTATTGTCTTATATTCTTAATTACTAGTTTGATTCCCTTATGATCAGAGACCACATTTTGCAGTTTCAAACCTTTTAAATTTTTCAAGGTTTGTTTTATAGCACAGCATATTTTCTGTTGTGAAAAATGTTCTATGAGCACTTGAAAATATATATATTCTAGGTCCTGAATGAAGTGTTCAATGTATATTAGTTTCCATTGGTTGATTATGTCATTCATATTATTTATACCTTTGTGGATTTTGCCTTGTAGTTCCCTCAATTTTTTAGGGACAAGTGCTAAAGTCCTCAAGTATATATACATTTTTTTGCCTCCTTTTAGCTCTATTAGTTTTTGTTTCACATATTTTGAAAAAAAAATGTTTCATATATATTTAAAATATGTTTCACATTGAAATATATTTTTTTTGTTTTAGAGTCTACCAGATATTACTATACTGCTTGTGCTTTTTTAAAAAATTTGTATGTGCATATTGTACCTTTTTCCATTCTTTGGCTTTCAATCTATCTGTATCTTTATATTTGTAATGAGTTTCACAAAGATCTCATTCGGGTCTACTTTGCTAATCTTAGTCTTTTGTATTTTAGATAATTTCCATTTAATAATTGATATGTAAGCAGTTAATATATTATATGTTATTTTTTGTTTTCTATTTATTTCTGATGGTTCATGTCCCTGATTCTCTTTTCTTACCTTTCCGAAGAGTATTAGAACTAGTTCTGGCATCTGATCTTGATTTATTCTTCATGTTCTGTATAGTTTTTGTAGTGGCAGTTTTGGGTACTACAGTATTTTTTCTGACTTAAAACTGTCTGCTAGCATTAGCATTTTACCGCTTTGAGTGAAGTATGGAAATCACACTTGCTTTTTGCTCCCTTTCTTACACATTTTTACATATTTTCGCCCTAAGTATTGTCTGATGTTATAATATTTGCTTCAATCATCAAGTGCAATTTATTAAACTCATTAGAAAAAAGGCAGTCTATTGTATATTTTCATAATTCTGGTCTTTCTGTTGGTTTCTTCTTCCCTGATGCTCCAAAACTTATTTTGTTATTTCATTTATGTTTGAAAAATTTCCATTAGCCAATCTTGAGGGTAGGTCTGTTAGAGATATTTTTTTTTAATTTTATGTAATTAGAAATCATCTTTATTTTATTTCATTTATAAATGATTAGTTGCATAAGTTATAGGATTTGTTTTGACATTTCTTTCAGCACTTGGAAAAAATATTATACCTTTTCCTTCTGGCCTTCGTTGATTCAAATGAAAAATACACTGTCGTTTGATTTAGCATTTGTCTACAAGTAATGTACTGTTTAATTCTGGTTGCTTCCAATATTTTTTCCTTATTTTTAATTTTCAAAAATTTACTGATGATGTATCTTGACGTGAATTTCTTTGAGCTTAACCTGTTTGGGGTTCACACAGCTTCTTGGATATGTAGTTTTGTGTGTTTCACCATATTTGGGGAGGTAGTACCCAAATTTATTCAAATGCTCTTTCAATCCCACCCTCTTTCTCCTGTCTTTCTGAGACTGTGATGATATAATTTTTGGATCTCTTATTATTGTTCCACAAGGGCTTGAGTCCCTCTTCAGGTTTTTGTTTTTGTATTTGCTTTTATCATCCATTTTCTCTCTGTTGTTCATATTAGTTTATCTGTGTCGTTTTGTCCTCATATTCATTATTTGGTTGTAGCCTCACCAGCTGGCCACCAATAAGAGTGAGTCCCACTTAGATAACTTTCTGAGGAGTTACTACCTGCTTGAGCAGGTCAACTTCATCAAAGAGTGGGTGGCCATCTAACCAATCTGCACAAGATAAGGACCCCCAAAGCTGGCATCACAGAGTACCTCTTTGACACGTTCACTCTGGATGACGGCAGTGAGAACTGAGACTGGACCACTTTCCCTGTAGCCACCGAGCAACATCATGGTCACCGTGCCAGGCGTGTATATTGCAATACTGCCTTGCAAAGTGTTTACTTGAGTTTTTTTTTTTTTTTAACTATTTCTTCCAATTACATTATGTGGTCCAAGATTTGAAAAACAGAAATCTTCTACTGAGCTCATCCAGTAATTCTTTTTATTTTTGTTATTTTATTTTTCAGTTCTATAATTTTCCTTAGGTGATATTTTTATTACTTTTCTGAGATTTTAATTTTTTCATCATTCAAGAGATTTTATAATGTATTGTTAAAGCAACATTTTAATAGCTGCTTCACAATCCTTGTCAGATACTTCTAACATCTGATTCATCTCAGTGGTGTTGTCAGTTGATTCTCTTTTTCAAGTTTTTGTTTCCTGGGCTCTTAATACGTTAAGTGATTTTTATGGCATCCAGAACATATTGTCTATTACTCTATGAGGGCCTATGTCCTATTAAAATGTTTGATTTTAGCAGGAAGTCACTCTGCTTAGGTGTCACAAGGGACTCGAGGTCTTGACCTACTTTTGTTCCAAAGTTCCAATAGCAGTTTAATTTTCAGAGTTCTTACAGTATAATTTTGGTCTGCTTATTTTATCTGAAACTGCTAGAGCCCTTATTGGTCCCTGCATAACGGAGCAGAAAGGTTTTCCCAGGCTGGGCCACCACTCACCGTCCTTGGGTTCAGAGACTGCTTGGATGTGTGGATTCAGCCATATTGAACATGTTGTTATGAGACTCCAGGTATTCCAAGCTTTGCTGAAGGACTGAGGAGAGAGACTCCTGCTCTTTCGCATCCCCCAACTTAACTGAATATTTCCATCACCTAACCATTGGTTAAAACTTAGAGGAGGAGGTAAGGAATACAACAAAGATATTGCCAGTGCTGTGCATTCCTGCCTTTCTTTCCTCCTACTTACTTCTCCCCCTTCTCCTAGTTCTTACTTTCCTAGCAAACTGGTGATTATAATACAGCCTTCTCCTTGAATAATAGCAGAAAGGTCAAAAAATGAGGCTTGACTCTATTTTTACCTTATTGGGGCTCAGACATTTGATTGTTTTATAAAACCTTTTCTCCCAACAAAATCTTATTTTTGCAAACCCAAAGCTTCAATCCTCATAGATGCTTAAATATGAGAGACCATTTTGTAAGGCAAAGCCAAATATTTAATTTCTTGTTCTAGTCTATAGCTACCTTTTTCTTGGAGTCATAAAAACAAGTGTATTTCAATGGGTGCAGAGCTGGATGACAACTAAGAATAATTAGTGGATTACTGTAAATGAAAATACTTTGGTTTAATAAATTCATCTTATCTCTGTGACACATCACTGAGTCTTGTAGGAATATTTTCCATTCTTCCTTATTTATTAAAATGTGCTGGACAAACAAGAATAGAGGTTACATTTTAACCCTGTTTATTTTTATGACACAAGCTAGATTTATCAGGAACTCTAGAACTGAATCTCATTGATTTCTCATATAACCATGTGAGAACCTGAACACAGACTGTCCGGTGTAACAAGGAAGTGTTGATTGATTGTACACATCTCCCAAGATAAATGGACATGGAAGACGCACTAGAAGCTTGTCTTTTAGAGGACACATTGGCAAACTTTCTTTAACAGGTCAGATAATAAATATTTTACAGTCGTGGGCCATAATGCCTCTGTGGAAACTACTCAACTCTGCCACTGTGGCGCAACAGCAAACCACAGACAAGATATAAGTGAATAGCTATGGCTCAATGCCTATATAACTTCATTTATAGACACTAGAGTTTAAATTTTATATAATTTCCACATGATGTGAAACATAATTCTTCTTTTGAGTTTTTTCAATGATTTAAAAATTTTTAAGTCATCCTTAACTCCTACGCTGCATAAAAATAGATGATGGATTTGGTTTGACCCATAAGCCCTAGCATGCCACCTCCCAGTCTAGAGCCATCTAGCCCTGGCTTTGTACTCTATCTCTGTAAGAACTATTAAAGTTGTATTTTGAAGGAAGTAATATGTCTTCCATGAGTACTTTAGCCAAGTTTCTTTATCTCATTAGAATACAAAGACACATATACAAGAAAAAAGATGTCTCTTGCTAGTTAAAACATTTTCTAACTGACTGGCTAAGAATAATGCCTATGTCAAGGGATACTGAAATTCAGTTTTAATGGTTTTATTATTTATATGCTATCTTAGTGATTCTTTCCTTTTAAGTTCTTAAAATAATAAGCTATAAACTTTTGTTATTAAGAAGTAGACAATGAAAATTAGATTTTGCCTTAACAAAAAATGATTGCAAAATTTCTTCACTGTTTCAGCTATCCCAATAAAACACTGATGTTCAGTAATCAGCTTCCTTGAGAAATACATCTTTCTCTTTAGTGAAACCCACCAGAATCTCATAAACCAACCCATAATATAATTCTGAAATTTAGAGTGCTTCATTTTAATTGGTAAACTTATCTAGTGACTACTAAGTGCTATACATTGTGCTAGCTTCTTGGATTCAGAGGGGAAGAAAGAGCTTCTGCTTATACTGAGGTGTGTCAAGCTAATTTGCCATATAGATTCATAAATACATACATTCAGAAATACAGAGATTCACAGTCAGATGCAGATAGAATACAAAACAGATATAGGACTAAGAAAGTGAGAGAGTGTTAGGGAAGCATGCATATACAGAACTATAAAGAAGGACTAAATATTCTTCAGAATGAACTAGGGGAAGAGCCTTTGGGGCCCAGCAAAACAGACTGATCAAGTCCTGGGAATAAGGAAGTTTGATATCCTCAGGGAATACTGAAGGTGCTATCATGGTTAAACGTAAGTGCACTAGTGCACTTTTAACATACTCCAAAGACAAATCCAAATCTGCCCAATGTTTTTGTAAACAATGTTTAAAAATAGTTTTAGAGAATGAAATAATATGGTATTTGTCTTTCTCTGACTGAACTTATTTCACTTAGCATTATATCTTTTAGGTCCATTCACGTTACAAATGGCAAGATTTCATTCTTTTTTTTTTTTTTTTTGCGGCTTAATAATATATCTCACATCTTTATCCATTCCTCTAAATTTCTCCTCTCTCCTCACATAATAGCACTGGTATCCTAGGGTAGATATGAAGATGACTCAGAGAACTTCATCCCCCATTCTGGTACAAGAAATCTTAGCACTGATAAAAGGACTCAATTTAGGATGTAAAATTTAAAATGTTAGTGTACACAGGTTCTGGGTTTCACTGTATTAAATTGGAGGTATTAAACTAGCTTAAGCTCTAGAAGAGAATGCAGGAATGAGGCATTGTATGTAAATATCTACTTAGACTTCAAAAACATCAGCAAAGATAGAAAATATGGTCTTTTAAACTGTGAGCAGCAAACAGTTATATGTTGCTTTAGGGGATGCATGGGTGGCTCAGCGGTTAAGCATCTGCCTTTGGCTCAGGGCATGATCCTGGGGTCCCAGGAATCAAGTCGCACATCAGGCTCCCTGCAAGGAACCTACTTCTCCCTCTGCCGGGGTCTCTACCTCTCTCTCTGTGTCTCTCATGAATAAATAAATAAATAAATAAATAAATAAATAAATAATCTAAAAAAAAAGTTATATATGTTGCTTTATCAAGAAGAAAAAGATAAAAAAAAAAAAAAAAAAAGAAGAAAAAGATAAGAAAATTATGGGAGAAAAAAATTTGTTTTCTTCAAACAGCATGGTATGATCTAATAAGAGTATTATCTTTCCAATGAGACAAACCTGGGCTGGAAACCCAACTCCACAACTTATTAAATATGATAACCAATAAACAGGATAGTTATTTATCTCTGTGCCTTATCTGTAAAAATATCTACCTCATAAACGTGTACAACTTAAATGTGTTTATTGTGCTTATGAAATAATTAGCACAGTAGATGCTTAATAAATAACATTTACTACTACTCAAATTCCTAAAAATATACAACCCACAAAATCCAGGGATTAATTAGAAGAAGAGCTCAGACTCTGGCTTTGTCCTAGTCATGCAGGGCTGAATTGAAAATAGGGGATATTCTCTTAGCTCATTAGGAGGGTCTATATTAAAAATATGGTGGAAAATCACTTAGAAAACCTTACAGTGTTCCCTTGCAACCCAAGATTCCACAATATTCCAGAGCCAGAAAATGAGGGAGCCTTTCACATTATGTTCTCACAGTTATGTCTTTGCTGTATTCATGGTTTGTTGCATCAAAGATGGAGAGGTTAAAGGCCTGGCAGCACAGTTCAGATTGATGGCCAGCCCTGGGGCAGAAGTCTGACTTGTCAGAGACGATGTTCTCACCTAAGTTTGGAGATCAAATTCAAATCTCGATGTCTTGGTTTAAAAAAGATCAATAGTACCTGAGAGGAGGAAGGGAAATATAGTTCTCCTCAAGATTCTTCTTCCTCTCTTGGAATTACTGAATTTTCATCTTGTGTATATTTTCCACTTGTCAAAGTGTTCATACAAAAGGCAAAGCAGGTGAGTTAAAACAACCACTGCCTGGAGGTTTTTCCAGAGAGACAGCCTCTGAAACAAGCTGTTCATAGTTGAATAAAAGATTATTCAAATAGTTCCATCCCCACCTCTCAACACTAACCAGCACTGCATAGGGGCCTGACTGCATGGTTATGATGCCTGCATGGATAAGGAGAGTCACATGTCTTTGCTCTCAGCAAGGGTCAGATGACTGCTTCACTCATGTCTCAAAGAAATTCCAAAAACATTTAAAGATGTATTTATTTATTTGAGTGAGAGAGAGTGTGCAGAGGAGAGGGGCAGTGGGAGAGAGAGAGAGAGAGAGATAATCTCAACCAGACTCTCCACTGACTATGGAGCCCAACTTGGGGCTCAATGTCACAACCCTGAGATCATGACCTAAGATGAAATCAAGAGTCAGATGCTTAACTGACTGAGCCACCCAGGTGCCCCTCCAAAAACATTTAAAAGCTCAACAGTCAAAACTATGAAATGTAGGACTGAGGGGGTATAATAATGCTTCTGAGTAAACAGAGTATTATCATCAGAGTCTAGTGGAAAAGCCTTGGTTCACTTCTAGGCTTTACCAGCTGAAGGACCTTGACCAAACAAATGAAAAATTGAAGTGTCGATTTCCTTATCTGCGAAACACACAACCACGATTTTCCTACAAAGTTAATACAAGCTACAAACTATAAAAAAAAAGATTTTGATTGGCACTGACTCATGAAATACAAAAGGCAGTAAAGCAAGAATTTGTAATAAGCAGAAAACTCATGTCTATTTCTTCATTGTAATACACATACTTGCCATACCAAATCAAGAGGTATCAAGCTCAGCCAAGTTGCAAAGAAAGACATGCATCCTACAACAGATGAAATCAGTCATCTCTTTTTTTTTCTTAAGCGATTCTTGGTAAATCAGTATTTCCATCTACATGGCTAGTGGAGGGTATTTCTCATATAGGCTTTGAGTGAAACAATGAAAAATTCTAGTGAAGTAAAATGCTATCTCCCTGAACTGATAGGGTCCCCAAAGGAAGTTGCGTCTGCATTATAATAAAATGTATCCAAATGAGAAATTAAAACTATTAATCATCTAGACTTTCCCCAAATGACATGTGATCTCTGAATAATACCACTGAAAAATATTCAGATTTTTGCAACTATTTGTAGAGTGGAAATATAGTGAAGAATGTATCAAAATGAAACCAATAGCCAGAAAAGTGCAGTCATGTTCCAAAATGTTTCGTATACTAGATATACTGCATGAGTGGCAACAATGCAGCACTCTTGATCATCTAGTAAAACCAATAGTGTCATGGGTTTGTCAAATAACCAGTTGGCCAATCTATATCTTCCAACTGTCTGCTGCATTCCTAGTACACGAAGTGAGATAAAGAATTAATATATTAAATCTTGCTAACAAATATGTAAGTTCCAGAGAACAAAGAAATGTCTAACATGTTTCATATGATGCTAAAGAAAAACCTAAAGAGCTGATAATTTTGATAACTCTCATGTCACCAAAGTAAAATGAGTACTGTGAAATATTTATCCACACCTCTAGTGACAAATGCAGCAAATAGGACTAACTTTCTTATTCGGGCCAAAGTAGGGAATTGTTTGGTGGCCAACTAAACTTGAACCTAAAATATATTATTCTTATTTTCCTACAAAATAGCCAGGGCAGGCTCCTGTGACCTTGTCAAAATTTCTTGGTTAAATTAATGGAATCATTCTTCCCAGGGAAATCCCCATGATATGTGCTTGAGAGGGAAGAGAATTCTGATCCACCAAGCTGCCAATCATGTCTCCTCCTGATGCTGAGTAAGCAAATGAAAGGAGATGGCCCTTGTGTCTGACACAAGTGACAAAGCTCAGACCCCTGCTGTCATGTCAGACTGCTTAGATTTATCCATCTCAAGCAGTGAGACTGAGTCAGAGTGAGACCTCTTCTCCACAGTTAGACAAACATCCCGGTTTGTTAGACACCAGGGTGTGTTGGGGAGGTAGCTACAGGTGAAGAGAGGTCAGGAAATTATTGTTTGGGCGGGGAGGACAAAGAATGATAATTATGACCTGAGTGCCCTACACATCCTGAAAACACTAACAAATTGAGGGCTGTCTGGGTGTCTCAGTCAGTTGAGCATCAGATTCTTGGTTTCAGCTCAAGTCATGATCTCAGGGTCATGAGATCAAGGCCCGCATTGGGCTCTGCACTCAGCGCAGAGTCTGCTTCAGACTCTCTTTCCCTCTCCCTCTGCCCCTCCTGCTCATGCATATTCTCTCTCACTTTTTTTTTCTTTCCCCCTATTTCTAATAAATAACTATATCTTTTAAAAAACCACTTTCAACTTGAAAGATTGCATATATAAATCCTAGAGGAGGAATATAGAGGAGACTTAACAGAGGCACCAGAGGCAGGGAGCTTCACTTTAATGAAAGATTGTCTGCAAAAAGACACACCCTAGGTTTCCATTCAAAACAGAAAACAGATCCGTGTAATCCACTGCCATTGTCAGAGTAGCAGAACTCTGTCCATTTCCCCTTTGCATTTTAAGTACTGCTGTCAGACATGCCCCAACTGGGCTTGTTAGCTTTTAATTTGCTTTAGAGACCATCTGCTATCTTGACCACTTTAAACACATGCTATATCACAAGCATCGTTTTCCAATTAGCTGGGATGCTGGATCAGAATCAACACCCCCCCCCCAAAAAAAAAAAATCAATTTTACATCTGCCAAAGCCAATTGCCAGGGACAAGAGGAATCTGTATGATTTAAGAATTTTATAGTAGGGAACCCTGGGTGGCGCAGTGTTTTAGCGCCTGCCTTTGGCCCAAGGCGCAATCCTGGAGACCCGGGATCGAATCCCACGTCGGGCTCCCGGTGCATGGAGCCTGCTTCTCCCTCTGCCTATGTCTCTGCCTCTCTCTCTCTCTCTCTCTCTCTCTCTCTCTCTCTCTCTGTGTGACTATCATAAATTTAAAAAAAAATTAAAAAAAAAAGAATTTTATAGTATTTGTAAACCCTGGAAAGTTTACAGCTCCCTTTAATTGGCCAACCTTCACTCTTCACCAAAGTGAAAATGAAACATTTAAAACATGATATGGAGGGCCACCCAGGTGGCTCAGTCAAGTTAACATCCAACTCTTGATCTCGGCTCTGGTCACAACCTCAGAGTTGTGAGATCGAGCCCCAAGTGGGGCTCTGCAAGAGGCCTGGTTGAAATTCTTTTTCTCTCCCTCTGTCCCTCTCCCACCTCTCTCTCCCACTCTAAAAGAAGGAAAGAAAAAACATGAAAAGGAGTATTTTCCTTCTAAAATATCATATAAAAATTAGTTGAAAAATTTATCAATATACATATTTTTCTGAACACCTTTAGATTAACACACAGTAGCTGAAAACTGGTTGGCGTGATAGCACTAACATGAACCAAATATGTGATAAGTTCTATGATTAAAATTCACTAATGTTTATTATTGGATTTCCAGAGACTACAGCATCTATACAATATTAGTATATTTTAAAATCTATAGTATGATTATATTGAGTTTGATATTTTTACTCAAATTTATAATCCTCAAAGTAGGGGCACCTGGGTGGCTCAGTGGTTGAGCGTCTGCCTTCAGCTCAGGTCATGATCCTGGAGACCCGGGATCGAGTCCCACATTGGGCTCCCTGCATGGAGCCTGCCTCTCCCTCTGCCTGTGTCTCTGCCTCTCTATGTCTCTCATGAATAAATAAATAAAATCTTTAAAAAAATAAATAATCCTCAAAGTATCTCCATTGCATAGAAAAGTAAAATAACACTTTTGTATCACTTTTTTTTTTTCATTTAGTGATACAAGTGGCCTAATTAGGACTTAAAAGGATTTTAACTAACTTTTTTCCTCTATCCCCTGACTTGCAGCATTTCCCCTAAATTTGAGGTGCCTTTCCCACTACAACAAATTTCATTTTGATTTGTGGAAACTCTACTGAACTTCAATGATTAACTTAAAAATTTTTAAGTTTTTTTTTTTTCATTAAAAGCTTATCAGAGTAACTACCATAGTTTTACCTATGTGGTATTATTATTATTTTATTAATAATAGCACCATTTTCCATTTAGAAAGGAAATTTTAAATCTATAATATCAACGTAATATTTTCTTTCTACAAGAGACTCACTTTATTATTTTCTGTGTGAAGTTTAAGATGTATGTGCGATTATTTGATACACGTATATATTGTGAAATGATTACTGCATGGAGTTAGTTAACACCTCCATCACCTCACATAATTACCTTTTTAAAATAAAAACATTTAATATATACTCTATTAGCAACTTTTAAATATATAGTACAGTACTGTTAACTATAGAGACCATGGTGGACATAAGATCTCCAGAATACATTCCTCTGAAAATTAGAAATTTGTACTCTTTGGCCAACATTTCCTCATTTCTTCCACCTGTAACTCCTGGCAACTACCATTCTACTGTCTCTATGAATTTGATGTTTTTGGATTCCACAAATAAGTGATAACACAGTATTTGTCTCTGTCTCTCTGGCTTATTTCTTAGCATATGCCTTCCAATTCCACCTATGTTGTTGCAAACGTCATATTTCTTATTTCTCATGCCTGAATAATATTTTATATATATGATTGTTGAATTAAATGTATTTACACATAAAATAATTCTGACTGGTAAGGACCTTTAATTCCATTTAATTAATTGTTTTCTGGATGTTTTATAGTTCTTTTATTGCTGTTCCTTTATGACTTAATAATTTTTTGTAGTGGTATGTTTTGATTCTCTTTTCTTTATCTTTTGTGTATTACTGTTGGTTTTTGCTTTGTGATTGCAGTGAGGCTTACATAACACATCCAATAGATAAAACAGTCTATTTCATACTGATAACAGCTTAACTTTGATGGCAAATGAAAACTCTATACTTTACTCCCCTCCTTCATGTTTTTTTGATATCATAATTTACCTCTACTTTACTTATATTATGTATTTATTAAAAAATTATGTAACTATACTTATTTTTAACACTTTTGTCTCTTAACCTTTATACTAGAGTCATGGGTTAACACACAATTGTATTATAGTATTAGAGTATTATTGAATTTGACTATACACTTACTTTTGCCAGTGTGCTGTATACTTTCTTATATTTTCATGTTACTAACATCCTTTTCTTTTGGCTTGATGAACTTCTTTCACTGTTTCTTGCCAGCAAAGTCTAGTGGTGATAAACTCCCTTACTTCTGAAGGACATCTTTGGCAGGTGAAGTATTCCTGGTTGGCAGTTTTTTGTTTTGTTTTATTTTTCAAGCACTTTGAATATATTATCCTACTCTCTCTTTGCATGGTTTCTGCTGAGAAATCCATTAAAATTAACTTTTTTTTGGGGGGGGGGGGCTTTCCCCTTCTGTGAGAGAAATCTCTTTCTTGATGCTTTAAAAAATTATCTTTCTGTTGGTTTTAGGCACAAAAATTATCTTTCTGCAGGTTTTTATTACAATGTGTCTTGGAGAACACAATTAATTGAAATTTTGGAATGATCTGTTGTTAGCTTTGTGAATTTGGCTTTACAACACTTTCCCCAGATCTGGGACATTCTCAGACATTGTTTCTTTAATCTTTCTGATCTTTTCTCCTGGACTCTTCTTCCTGGACTCCAGGAATTCACAGATTGTTTCTCTCACTGGTATCCCATAGTTCATGTAGGCTTAAAAATATATATATTTTATCTTTTTTCTCCTCTAACTGATATTTCAGAGATCCTGTCTAGTATTTCATAGCTTCTTTCTTTTGCTAACCCGTTATACTGTCAATGCCTTCTATTGCAGTTTTCATTACGTTCATTGTATTCTTCTGCTCCAGAATCTGTTTGATGTTTTCTGATGATTCCTATCTCTTTGTTAAACTTCTCATATTGCGTATGCATTGTTTTCTTGATTTAATTGAATTGTCTTTCTGTATTTTCTTGTATGTCACTGGAGCCACCATAAAACAGCTACTTTGAATTCCTTATCAGGTAAATTGTAGATCTCTGTGGTTTGGGGCTTGGTTTCTGGAAAATTATCGTTCCCTTGGTGGTGTCACATTTCTTTGATTGTTCATGTGCCTTGAGGTCTTGCATTACTGTTTTCACATTTGACATAGCACTCATCTCCTCTAGCATTTGACATAGCACTCCTCCTCCTCCTCTCACTCATCTCCTTTACCAACTTTGTTAAAACATTTGATCTTGGATTATTTTTGCTCCAACAGTGTGCTGGAACTTCCACCAGACTCCTGGATCTTCACAAAGCCTCTCTCATCCATAGTGGTTGTCTAATTCAGTGTTCTTCAGGGGCTTCTGGACCATGGCTAAGGGGACTGGAGACAGTTTATGGGCCACTTCAGGATCTACTGTCAGGATAGAGGTCTGTATGCCTATTACTCAACATACAGGTGGGCAAGACTCTTCCTGGGTCCCTTTGTATATAGTGCTGGCAATAGACCAAAGCCAAATGGGACTGTAGACCAAAGCCAAATGGCGCCTCAAGGGTGTAGAATTGTCTTTAAGTTTATCCCTGGGACAGTGGTTGGAAAGTCAGCAACCTAGATGCAGATTTCTCTTCTCAATATTGCTCTCCTCATTCTTGGACCATACTGGGGGTTCCTATCTGAATCCCACAACTCTCACAAAAGCACTTTTGTCTGTAGGTGGATGCCAAATTATTGTTAAAGGGAGCATATGAGCAAAGGGAACCTCTTTCAGCTATCTTGTTGACATCCCTCCTCAGATGTAATGCTTTTAAATTCAACCTCCAATGATATAAAACTGAGTTAATACCATCCCAGGGACTTGGTGCTGAATTGGCTATTGAGACAAAGAAATCTGAAATGTTAGTGAAGATCATGGGTAAAATCAAGTCAAAGGGCCTATAGGGGCCACGTATTGCCCCCCAGTCTTCCCATTAGATTATTCTGTGTGGTGTTAAAAATATGAAATTGAGAGTATTGAAAATAGCACACTCTGCCACTGTCATAACTACCACCACTACTTATGTTAGTTTAACCCACCGTGGTTAGTCTATAAATATTAAACAGATTTTCTTATCAAACTGAATTACCATGTATTGCTAGAGACATGACTGTATAGATTGAGAAGAGTCATCAGAGTTTTCAAGTGACTAAATCAATCATATGGTGAATTATGAAAAAATTGACTATGAAGTATTGTACAGCTTAGCTACACACGAGACAGCAGCCCTTCAAAGACTAACCTTGCAAAGTGATGTTCTTATTCCAATGTAATTTTTATTGTTCAAACTACTTTACTCATTCTCCTTTTGGATTTGCCTCCAAAGGCCACTTCACATCCAGTCCTATTATAACTAAATCACATCGAGATATTCAGTCACCTGGCAACTTCCGAACCTGATCTCCCATCTTATAAGAGTGAATCTTTAAAGTTTTTGGCAATTTGCTGTAATCGTAGTCTCCCTTCCTTATTAACGTGTTTTGGCCTCACTGACTGTATGTACACTGCTCCTTGCTATGTATCTGCTCCGGTCCCAAACATGAGGCATGTGAAGTTAAGGTCAAAAGGATGGAGTAAGAAAAATATGTTATAATATATTGACTGAGCCTAAATGTGTCCCTTGGAATGCAAGAAAGAAAGATTCAAGCAACGCTTATTTCAGTATCAGAGACAGTACCAAAGGAAGCACCTTCTCTGACTTGTCATTTTGGAAAATAAAAACTATAAGGAATTCCTTTTTCTCTCTCTCAGATCTGTTGTGATCCTGTTGCAATCAAGAGTCTGACTCAAAAATGCCTTGGGGAGAGTGTTCTTTGGAATTGCCATGAATGCAGCAAATGCTTATTCTATACTGAATCAAAGATCAAGGGTTTAAAATGAGAGAGGGACTCAGCGCCTCTGCTGTTTTCTATTATGACAGATAACAGGGTTTAAGAATTCCAACACACGTAGCTTCTGCTTCTCTCTTATCCAGTAGGCCTTTTATCCCAAGCTAATCAGGGCTTCCTCTATGGGTGAAAACTGATCCTTAATTATTTAGAAAAAAGAATGACTATCAGAGATAATTCCTCCACACAGAGCTTTTGAAGATTGTTCAAATTTAGCATAACATTTTGGTCTTATCACTGAACATTTTCAGACCAAAAAATAAAATCCCAACTTCTTCAAGTACACTATTGCGGAAGTAGAAACATCTTCATGCTGTATTTGTGAAAAATATACGCCATAAAGATATTTTCAAAATCTTTAGAATAATAGAAGCCCCACAGGACTAAATTTCTGAGGTGACTTTTAATGACAATGAGCAACCTGAGGAACAATCATTAGAAGATATGTCATATGACCATATATTGTATTTTTAATATCACTCATTGGTTAAAGACACTCTTATAATCTCACTCAGTGGCAGGTAATCATTTTGTGACTTCTTCTTTGTCAGCAAACATAGTCACACTGTGGATGAAAGTCATCATTGTCCACTATCATCATTTGGGGGGAACACAAAACCAAAATAAACTACTTCTCCTGCTATGTTTATATAAATTCATAACATTGAGCTGCCAAAATTTCCTAAGGAGATACAAAATAAATTTTGAAGGAAATGAGTTTTGTTCTCATATTTTCCCTTACAAGCAAAATAGAGAGACAAACAGATAATCCATCCATACCAGCATTCCACCTCATTTATATCATCAAGTGTCTCCAGATTGCCCCCACTCCTTAAGTTTTTTTTCTTCTTCATCACTTATTAGCTGTTTATGATCCGTGCACATGCTAGAAAAAGTTTTATTGTATAAAATATACAGAAGCACATTAGACCAAGAATGTTATTGAACAATAATGTGAGTATGTACAAAATACTGGCAAGCACATCCATAAGAGCTTAAGATTTAAAGCCAAGAGGATGAGTACCAAAGGTGAGTTTACTCATAAGAAGGAGGAGATGGTTTCTGTGCAACTGCCATTGTCTCACTACAGAGAACATGTCAAAACTGGGGGCTGTCGTTTCCACTTTCATCTTAACCATCTCAATTCCCTATGTCCACATGGAGTCTAAGGATGGCATCTAATCATTCAGATATGTTTATTGCCCCCCCTACCACCACTATCTACTAGACTTGACCCAAGCCCCAAGCCCCAAGATAGAAAGCCAGAGTAGAATTTGGAAAGCCTTGGTTATACTGTAAAAAAAAAAAAAAAAATGTTAATAGCTAACTCTGTTGCCATACTCCTCTCTCTCCTTAGGGATATTTGTATATGAAAAGAAAACCATGCTTAGTCCTACCTAATAGGTAGTAGTTATTAGGTACCTAAGAGGAGTGGGTTCTATACAATAAAAAGAAACTAGAGAGAGAATACTGGGAAGAAGAGTGTCTCTGAACTTTCAATAGTATCTTAATTTCACAAACACAAATTGAAAAGCAAAAAATAAAAATTCAGAAAAGAGCACCTACCCATAGAAGGATCATAAAAAGAATAGAGTACATTTCTGGGCTCATGTCTAAAACAGAGACACAAGCACAAAATCATCGTGAATTTACAGTACTTGTGCCTGCTGCTAAACTTGTCTGACCATCCCTGTCTTTCTTGCAAAACAGAAGTAATATTATCTAAAGCATATGTTTGTGTTGAGGATTCAGTAAGAGAGTCCACGTAGGGCACTTTGTGACATAGTAAGGACGCCGTGTATGGTAGGGAAGAAAAAAAGAGGAGGAAGACACCAGCAGGCAGGGAAGGAGGCGGAGGAACAGGTGACTGGCAATTCAGAATGAGGCCATTCATGTCTGCACAAGATCTCTGTCTGTCCCACTCTTGAACATAAGCTTTTTTCCCTCAATTCTGATTCCAGAGATTCACAGCCCTTAGCTGTCTATCAGAATCACCTGGGAAGGCTTAAAATTCTGGTGCCCCAGTTGCACTCCAAACCGGTTAAATCAGAAATGCTAGGAATGCAACCCAGGCAGCAGGAGTTTGTGAATCTCTGCGGGTGATTTCAATATGAGCTAAGGGTGAGAACAATGACTCTGTTCCATTCTTCATCTTCATATTCATAGCCACTGCCAGCTGTGTGTCTGCTGGCTCTGGCATAGCACTTTAAGCCCAGTAAATCTAAAACATGCTGGAAATGAGTTTTTAAAAATGAGTATATTCATTTGGCAAAGGAGAATTGGGTGTATTAAAACGCATACTCTTAAAACTCTCTGGCGTTGTTCTTATGTTAGGCTTATTTTTAAAAAGAGGAATGAAGTTATCCCATAACATACTCACAAATAAAAATGCCCTGCCCTATTTGGAGAAGAATATATAATGTGTTGTCAAGCCCAATGCTGGCCTCCTCTTTAATGCTCATATGCATTTCCAGAAGGAAAAGTTTCAAAGTCTGGACCTATAGGGATTTTTCCTAATGCTCCTTCAGTAAAGCTTTGCTCTGAATGACTCAAATGCTTGAATGGAAAGTGGCTGTTTATGGTAAAATTATGTGCCATAAAATGTACTTGTAAGATTACAGGACCAGGCAAGAGTTCTCAGAATCTCCTCTCAGAAATACCGTATGCAAATTTTTGTTTCACTTGATGCTGATTTGAGTAAAATTTATTTCTCTCATCAATTAGAAACATGCAAATAGATCTGTTTTGAAAGGATGTTAAAAAGGAGAAAAGAAAAAAAATCACCTACCTGAGCATGAAGGAAAAAAAAAAGATTTATGTTTTCTTACCACAATGGGAAAATGGTTACAATTATGAACAAGCCATTTAAGGTAATAAATGAATTTTTCATAAGACGTCATTTTTCCTAACTGTTATAATCATCTTCTCCTTATTGTGTTCTCAAACTTGCCAATAACATCATTTTAACATTCGTATGCAACAAGCCATGCTCCACTATGTGGCCTAATATTTCACTTTAATATCCATTCCTTTTCAACAGCTCAGGCTCTCGAAGGCCTTCCAGAAGCATTCTGTCTCTGGTGAGATGTCAGTTTAAGTGTGATGTATTATTCAGCTTGGTAAAGGAGGTGTAACCACTCAGTGGCAATCATGGGAATCACGGGGAAAAAAGTGTACAAACATCTGGAACCCGAAAGTCATTTCACCGGCTAATAGTGTCTGGGCCTTGCTAATGGATCCTATTTAAAGTGCAGGACACTATTTATACATTTTTTAAAACCCTATATAGCACAACTAAAACGGCATTCTGTTTCAATTACAGTATTGTACATAGTGAAGAAAGCAAGGCCCCCAAAGGGAACTATTGGTATTTCTGAAGCTGGTATCGCAGGGAGGTTGCCAGGATCCTCTCTGATCACAATCCCGATGCTCAGTGTGTGTGCTAACAGGTATAGGTGACTGTCCAGGCTATTGTCCCCACATAGCAAGAAGACAGTAGAGTGTTAAAAACACAGGCTATGGACTCAGAATGCCCAAGTCAAAACCTAACCATATGACAGTGGGTGAATCTCTTAAGTGTTCAGTGCCTCATCTTTCTCACAGGGCTCATGGTACTGTTGCTTAAAATATTTGCTGCTCTAAACAAATAAAAATAAAAATAAATTTGCTGCTCTATCTGGCAAAGAATTATATCCTCCTGCCTCACTGTCTCAAGTTCGCATGTGTGTCTTGCTATACAGTTATTATAAAGTCTGGCACATGGAGAGCATTTAGTGTTAGCCATTGTTATTAATACCACAAATATATCTAAGTCCAGGATGAGGTTGTAATGACAATACCTCCCCTTTACAAATCTGACACTTTTATCTCTCTTCAAAAAACTCACAAACCTGGGTTAGATCTTATCCTATCTGTCCATACAGAAATTGTTAATCCATTTATATTCATTCACTGATAAAACCACCTTTGGGGACTAGATAGTTTGGCATATTTAGCAAATTACAATACAGGATCACTGGTTGTGTTTTAACTTCGGATAAACATTTTTTTTCAGATAAGTATGTCACCGCCAAATATTATAAAGGGCCGTATTTATTAAAAAGAAATTTTCTATTTATCTGAAACCCAACACAACTGGCATCCTCAATCATATTTGGCAACTATAAACTGGAAGAATGTGCATTCCTGATTTGAAGATTCACAATATGCCCCTTTTCACTCTTTTTCTTTACACATTTAGATCCTGAAATATGTAGAAAAATTCTTTGAAGCCATAGATACATTTGTTTGTTAAAATTTAACTGAGTCAGAAGGGTGCCCTGAAAAGAAACACTGAATCAAGGACTAGAATATTTTGGTTGTAATCTGAGCTGTCACTAAGTAGTTTTGTGTTCTTAGGTAAATCATTATACTTCTCTAGGCTTCAATTTCTCATTAATTAAATTAGGTAAGTTGGATTTTAACATTTCTAGGATTTCTTTTAATTTAAAATTTTAATAATCTTCATATTTACAATGAAATTTTTCCTCTTAAATTATAGGAGTTCTCCTTAAATTATAGGAATATACTAAAGTCCATATCAAATTGGAGTTCTTATAAGGTTTTCTATGTTTTAAAGGCATTTATTTATTTATTATTCCTTTCTTTATTTTGACAGAGAGAGTGTGTGTAAGAGCCAGAGGAGGTGAAGAGGGAGAGACAGAATCTCAAGCAGACTCCTTGCTGGTCAGGGAGCCCAACACGGGGCTTGATCTTGATCTCACAACCCTGAGATCACGATCTGAGCTGAAAGCAATAGTTAGATGCTTCATTGACTGAGCCACCTATGTGTTCCATCTTATAAAGTTTTCTAAATAAAAGTTACACAATAATGCCAATTAAGTCTTATTAGACTACTATGATCTGTTCTCTTTACCTATGTACTATAATTAACAACTGCTCCAATGGGGTCTTTCCATGCCAGGCATTATATAAATATTAACTGATTTAAACCTTCTAATAAGTCTATAAAATAGATATTGTCTCCATTTTACAGATGAAACTGAGACCAGAGAAATTAAATAACTTATCTAGGATCTCCATAAGTATGGAAACTCCAGAATTTGAACTTGAATCCAAGTTATCCAGCTTTAGCTTCTCTGTAGGATATTACACAATCTTTTCACCTAAGCATAAAAACAGACAAATAAATAATAAGGGCAAGCCTTTGATAATAATTAAGTTTGATGGCAAGAAGAGTGGATACTTTTTAATTTGAACAACTGACCTTCAGTATAATTGAATCACACCAAGTGACAAAGAAAGATCTGGAGTTGTGCTTTGTTCTGGGCATTAAACTAATGTTGACAGATGAACATTTCAATCAGTTAACAAGGCAGTTATAACTTGGGCTGATTCCACCCCCCCCTCAGAGTCTTTAATCTTTTTACTAAGTTGTGTAGAAACCTTGAAATTTTGTAGAACAACTTTACATGGCAATTATGGTGTATCGTATACAACGGTGCTAAAAATGAGTTTTTGAAAATTCTCAAAGGGACACCTGTTCAGAATCAGTGCCCATCTTTAATTGCATTTGAGCCATGAGCATCTGAAACCGTGGCCACTAGTGAATAGTTTTGTTTTCTGCTTCTGCACCTATGAGGCCAGTGATAGAGACACTTAGTATCAATGCGTATTTATGCTAGCTTGCAAAAGGCCAAAGCTCACAGTGAGATTGTGATAAAATACACATGGAAGAATGAGGACACTATCAAAAACTGAAGGAGGTTTATGGAATTTAGGGACACTCCTGGAGGATACATGGTGGCAGCAAATGAGGGTGCCTTAGTGTAAGTCAGTATTATTACTGTGGAAATGAAATTAACTCTACATTTCTCATGAATTCATCTCATGGGATGGGTATTATGCTCTAAGGTGGTGCATATGTGCATCCTGAGCGCTGTTAGATCTTGCGGAGTCTGTGATCCAGGCATCAAAGATTATCTGTATCCTAAATAATCACCTGTCTCATACACATTGTTACAAATACTTGCATTCTGTTCATTTGCATGCTATTGTGGTAAATGAAAGAAATATTAAAATTAAGTTATTTAGAGAAAATATTAAAATTAAACTAATACTAAAAATAAACTTTTTAGAGAGTTTAGGGAGTCATTTTCCATCCAGTTTTTTTTTTTCCCTTCCACCCATGATTACTAGTGCCATGTGGAGATCTGATAATTCTCTCACTCCTAAAAAGACAGAAGCAAGACTCAAAAGCACCCAATATTAAAGATCTTTACTGCGTGGTCTGTTGTGAGACATTTCAAATAGGACCGTTGCTCAAAGATGGTCCCCAACCCAGGTGTTTGAAATTTCACCATCAGAGAGCTTCTTACTGCTTCTTGGTGACATTTTGGGGGCAATCAGATTTAAGGGATTGCACATTTTCTTTATAGGGTCAGGACACATGTATTATAAAGTGTAAATCTTGTTGTTTTCTAACAATTTAGGCTGTTATTATACAACCCATTTCATGCCCCCCCCCTTTTTATAAGGAACTCATGTGTGTGCATGTATAATGTATTGTTGCAAAAGATGTGTTTCTAAATACCCTAGTCTTTTTTTACTATCTCACATTTGCCAAGTGGTTTCCGAACCAATTCTATCAAATCTCGCTAAATTCCATGAAGGGGTAGATGTTAACACCTTCATTTTACAAACAAAGATAAAGAAACAGAAACCAAGTCTGGCCCAAGGCCTTTTTGGCTCAGTGATAGAATCAACATTGACCCCAGAGCTCTGAACTCCTTCATCTTTCCACAATTTACTAAGGCAGAAATGGGCTGAGGGCCATTCCCAGCCCATTATCTTTTTTTTTTTTTTTTTAAGATTTATTTTGTTGAGAAAGAAAGTGTGTGTGCACACAAGTGGGGGGAAGGGCAGAGGCAGACTCCCTGAGCATGGAGCCCTGCATGACTTGAGGCTGGATCCCAGGACTCTGAAATCATGACCTGAGTGGAAATCAGGAGTCTGACGCTCAATCAACTGAGCCACCCAGGTGCTCCCCACTATCTATTTTTGTGTCACCTGCAATCTAAGTATGACGTTTGCATTTTTACATAGTTGTACTTGAAATGGCTACCGAACTACATACAACATATCTGCCGTTCTTTTCTCTTGGTCAGTAAATATCTACTGGCTGGCTCCTTACAGAAAAATTTTGCTCATTCCTTATTTAAGGCTGGAGAGTTTCAAACAGCACTGTTCCTTAGAAATACAATATGAGCCACATAAGCAATGCTTAATTTTCTGGTAGCCATATGTTTAAAGGTAAAAAGAAACAGATGAAACTAATTTTAATCCAGTATACACAACATGCCATGATGTCAACATGCAATCAATATAAAAACAATTAATGAGCTATTTTACAATTTTTTTTTGCATAGTAAATCTTCGAAATTCAGGGGTGCATTTTACTCTCATAGCACATGGCAGTTTGGGCCAACCACATTTTCAAGTGTTCAGTGTCCATGCCTGTCAGTGACAACTATATTGGACAGAGGAGATTTAGACGTTATTACCACTTTGTCCTCACTATTCCTCTTTTTATCAGTAAGGATATTTTTTCAGTTTCTCCATTAAAATTTTGATGCCAATAGGGAGCCAAATATAACACTAGCATTTCCCTGGTGTCATGCTATTGTCACATTCTCTAAAGTGGGAAATATTTTTGTTACCATTTCTTTTGTGTCAGCTTGAATAGAAATTAAATGATTTTACTAACGTTCTTTAAGTTGGTGTTTAAGTTTTTTAAATAATGATTTTGGTTTTGGGGACAAGACTTATAAAGCCCATTAGCCACTCTCTATTCCTTTACCCTGTTTTAATTTCTTCTCAGCACCTTCCATTTGGCCATATGTATGTATATTATGGAATCTGAGTGCTGTTGTCTGACTTCCATTGGAATGTAAACTCCTTAACAGCAGGGATCTTTAAGGTGTTGTTTGCTTCTGTATTTCTAGAACTATACAGGCATAGTTCCTGTTCAAAAAATTTATTTTTTGACAAACAAATGATAAAAAGGATCACATATATAAAGGAAGATAAACAGAAGATATCTCTGAAAAGAGGGACATGGTAAGGGATTAGCACCCTAGTGTGAATTGGTTTACTTCGTCAGTTTGAGTAAAACACGGACTCACTGGGCAAGAAAGGAGAGAATTTTTAAAGGAGAGGAAAAACTGACATTAGCAGTAATTTGGGGGTAAATCGGTTTGGTAATCTTCTTTTTTAAATTTTCATTTTATTTATTTATTCATGAGCAACACAGAGAGAGGCAGAGACGTAGGCAGAGGGAGAAGCAGGCTCGCTGTGCAGAGCCTGATGCAGGGCTTGATCCCACGACCCCGGGATCACTACCTGAGCGGTAGGCAAATGCTCAACCACTGAGCCGCCCAGGTGCCCCAAAATCTTCTTCTAGAGCTAACCAGCCAGTACGTCACAAAAGTAAAAGATTCTAAAAATAATACTGGTCTCTCATGTTTATGGACCGCTGGCATCTATTTTTAATTAGATTAACAAAATTTCTACCATCAGGTCCTTCCATAGAACAGCAGGTGGGGAAAGAGCTCTATTTTTTTGTTTATTATGTTCACCAGCTATTTCTTTTCCTATAATTTCTGCTCGCACTACATGGTGAAGTTAGACTAGCAAAATGGAAGTTACATTTCAATACCCAGGAGAAAAGCCTTGAGAAAACTTCACAAAACAAAAAGTTTAGTTTTCATTATATCCACCAGGCCTGCAGGTTCACCTAAGATTCTCCAACATCCTTGGAGACCTTTTAAATGCAGTAAAATGCCTGCCTCAGGTAAAATTGGCAACACTTTAGAACAAAGGTTTCGTAAGTGGTGGTTTATAACGCATGTAGGATTTGGAAAGTACATTTTTCCTTGTCTTGAAGATATGTCTTATTAAGATGGCGTACCCCCTTGGAGGCAATATTACTTTTTCAATAGTTCAAGCTTGCAATAACACTATTTCTTGCGAGGAAGCTGGAGTATTTTTATCTAGAATAGAATGATGCTATTTGAACAAATATTATTTCAGGAGATTGCAGATTTGCAGGTAAAAATTGCTGGTCAGATTTTCAGCACAGGGTTGTGCTAAAAAGTAGAGAAAAAGGAAGGAATCTGTTAGACCACTGACAGCAACACTCTATGATGAAAGTCAATTAAAAACGATGCCCACATCAGAACTAAACCTCCTTAATGCTAACAATTCCTTCAGGATTCTCCTCACTGAAGCTCTTATGGATGTGTTTGAATTTTTCTTAAACAGCAGGTATGAATCACATAATAAGTAAAAACTACCTCCCAAGTGTGTTGGCAGTTCATTCAGACTGCCAAAGGCTCATTTACTTATTTATTTGAAAGAAAAAAAAAAAAACAGGATGAGGGGTAGAGGGGGAGAGAGAGAGAGAGAGAGAGAGAGAGAGAGAGAGAGAGAGAAATCTCAAGCAGACACTGCACTGAGCGAGGAGCCTGATGCAGGACTCAATCTCAGGACCCTGAGACCATGACTCGAGCCTAAATCAAGAGTCATATGCCTAACCAACTGAGCCACCCAAGTGCCCCTCATTCTAGAGAAGCATAGCCATTTTTAAGAATCTGTGAATCCAGATTTTATATATGTTTTATATCATATATTTATGATAATATATCATGTATATTTATATATATGAAAGTATTTATGCATCTGATGCCTCTGTCTCAATGAAGTAAAACTTTGAATATTGCATTATAGTCATTTGATGTACATGTATGTACATATATATTATATCTCCACTCCACTTCAGCAATTCCTTGGATCTTGTCAAGTGCTGGTAATAATCCATCTTAGAAACCTTAATTTCAAATTTTTAATATCATAATAACATAATTAAGATATAAGTATCCCTTAGGAAACTGTGCAGTTAATTTTTCTATCTAATTACCACTAAATCTTTCAATAAACTTCTGGTTTTATTTTATTCTTTCTCAAGTAAAGATCCTATATATGGTAAACCTGTCTTGCCAGTACCATCCATTCCTTTATGCCTTTGTCCTTCCATTGATCCAAACCTAAAAACCCTAGGAAATCACCAATCCACTCACCTTCTTTCTGCATCTATTCTTGTATTGATGTACATAGCTGGAGAAATGCACAAGAAAATGAGCAATTTGCCCCACCAGACTTTTGATATGTAAAGCCATCTGGGTTCTCTGTTTTGTTGGTCAGTCCCAGTTGTCCATGACCAGTTCCAATTATCATTATCCCCAAAATCATTATAATCATTCTTCTCATTTCTTTCAGCCCCATGCCTGTGTTTCCTAATTTATAGAGAGAATGGGCACTATCATACAAATGCTCTCAACCCCCTGCCTCCATTTACAAATATGTTAACACTTGAGTGTCTGTTTAGATCTTTACTCCTATTTTCTATGCAAAGTGAATTATTTTGTCTAAGTCCTGAACATTCCTTTTGTTTACTCTCCATTCATTATTTTATATTACTTTCTTTTTTCTTTTTTCTTTGGCTCCATATCTTTCAACATAAAAACATGTTTATGTCTCTTTCATCATTTAATAACCATGTTGCCTGGAACTACTCAGAGCCTAGGTACTCATTTATTTCTTCAACAAACATTTTTTGAGCATCTATTATGTGCTAAACATGGATATGTATCAACCTTTCCTTCAACCATGCTTTCAAAGAGTGGTTTATCTCTACCTTGCCTATTTTGCCTTGTATCCAGGCATTCATACCACCTAAAACTATGCTTTGGTCCCCATCATGGTACTGAAACTATTCTGACAATGCTCAATACACTGAATACCTTTTAATTTGTTGACTTTATCAATTACTTATTTTTAATTTGTTGACTTTATCAATTACTCATTTGTCAACATAAAGAATAATCTTTCTCCTCTTCATTCTAATTCTCTGTTCACTCCTTCTCAAATTTCTTTAAAACCACTTCTCCTGCACTCCTTAGATATTATTACCCTGATCTTTGTCTTCCATACTTTTCATCCTCATTTTGCTACTCATCATAAGCAACATTTTCAAATACTGTGCCATATTGATTAGGATTTTCAAAGCTAAGACTGCCTATTTCCTGAGCTCCAGGTGTGTATGCACACTGTCACAACACTCAAACTTAAAACCAACATCTTCCACCTCTTTCTCCTATTTAGTTCAATGGAAATCTCATCCACTGAATGCCCAAGCCAGAAATTTAGGACTTTACTTTAGCCCAACATTTACTCTATTTCTTAAAAAAATAAATAAATAAATAAAATCAACCAGCAAGTTATGTGGATTCTACTAGCTAAACTGCCTCTCAAATTGTTTCTCCCACCTATATTCAAGTCCTAGCTTCAGACTTTCCCATCATTTGGCTCCTGAGTTACTGAAACATCCTCTTCATTAGTCTACGTCCCATTTAGCCCCTCATAATGCACTTTGTCTACTAATACAACTGAAATACTTTTAAAGTGTTAATCTAAGCATAGTACTTCTCTATTCACAGACTTTCAAAAGAAAACAAAAATCTCTTACCATTCCTTTATTCATTCAGTCACTGACTATGTATGAACAGTTAGGAACCAGAAACTGAACCAGGCACTGCATATGCAGTGGTCATAAAATTGTACTGGTCCTCACCTCAGGAAAGTATGCATACTGGACCCTGCAAAATTCTCCACTGTTTTTTGTTTGTTTGTTTTTGTTTTTAAGATTTTATTTTTTTATTCATGAAAGACACACACAGAGAGAGAGAGGTAGAGACACAGACAGAGGGAGAAGCAGGCTCCATGCAGGGAGCCTGACATGGGACTCAGTCCCCGGTCTCCAGGATCAAACCTGGGGTGAAGGTGGCATTAAACCGCTGAGCCACCCGGGCTGCCCAAAACTCTCCACTGTTAATGCCTGACATTCTCTTCCACCTAATTAACACTCCAGCTATACCTCAGGCAAAGCTCTTAATGCATTTTAATGTGTGTGTATGTGTGTGTAACTTCTCACAGACTACAGCTCCTTGAGAGCAGTGAGAAGTTTATCTTTTAATTATTTGTCAAGTAAGTCTTTCTTTCATTCTCTGAGTCCTAAAAGTTCTGTACCCTTAAGTTCTCTTAAAGCCAACATAAGCTATAATTAGCATAGTGCCTGGATAAATAAAAACACTCGTTAGTCCAGTGATCTTTCTCAGTAATCTTTAAAAGTATTTTGCCTATTGAAAGGAAGACCCACAGTTCTTACTTCAGATACTGATGCTTCAAAGATGGAATTTCTATTATTTGGTCCCCTCAACCAGGTGCCATAAGGAAACCAAAGGAAGTATTAGATATGTAATCAACAACAGGGAAATTGACAAGTGGGGGAAAAAAGAAAGCCCAGTTTATCAGAAAGAAACATGAAAGCAGGTTCATTGTTCTTTGATGGCTTTGATTTTTATGGTAATCAGGGCGATTTGATTCTTACACTAGGCTTCTCCTGTCTTAGATCTGAGTTCTACCTTGTAGACAGAATCAATCGTGCATCTCCTCTGTCTTGAGATCCTACCAGACTAACTAATTGGAGAAAAATATGTAAAGGAAACAAGGAAAACGATTAAAATGTACGCATGCAAAATCTTTTATAAGAACCTAAAATATGATAAAAACAAAAAATTAATTGAAGAAAGAAAAGGCAAAGATTTGGATAGGCAATTCATAGTAGAAGCTATCCAACATTCTTAGGGAAATTAATATTAAAATTGAAAGTGCAACTACTCTATCATGGTAGTTTCATTCTTGGATTATCTACTCCACTATAGAAAAGAGTAAGTCAATACAGATGTACGTATAGAATGTATATTATATTGTTTTTAAGGGCAAAAATATAAGCAAACTAAATGCTCATTAATAAGAAAATGAATAAACCATATATCCATTGAAAATAAAAGGCAAATTTTAAAAATGAATTAGGTCTCAGGGCCATTTGTGTGGCTCAATTGGTTAAGCATCTGACTCTTAATTTTGGTTCAGGTTATGATCTCAGGGTTGTGAGACTGAGCCCGGCATTGGGCTCCACACTCAGAGTGAACCCTGCTTTAAGATTCTCTCCCTCTCTGTTCCTCCCTCTGCTCCTCTCTCTCTCATAAATAAATAAATCTCTTTTTTAATATTTTGTTTATTTATTTGAGAGAAAGAGAGAGAGCAAGCATGTGTGTGCACAGGTCAGGAGAGTAGCGACTCCCCACTAAACACAGAGTCAGAGGCAGGGCTGGATCCCTGGACACTGAGATCATGACCTGAGCTGAAACCAAAAGCCAGATGCTTAACCGACTGAGCCACTCAGGTGCCCCAAATAAATCTTAAAACAAACAAACAAACAAACAAACACACAAACAAAAACTAGCAATGAATTTTGGTGCATCCGTTGACTCTTCTTTTCACAATCTCTCTGTAATGACATTGCTGTTAAAAGCATTTTCCCACAGTAGAACCCTTTCAAAATTGGAGCCGATCCCCTCAAACCCTGTCACTGCTTAATCACCTAAATGTATGTGACATTCTAAATGCTTTATTGTCACTTCAATAATCTTTACAGTATCTTCATCAGGAGTAGATTCCATTTCAAGAAACCACTTTTTTTTTTTTTGCTCATCCATAAGAAGCAATGCCTCATCCATTAAAGTTTTATCATGAGATTGCAGCAACTCAAATGTAATAATGGAAAAGTTTGATATATTGCAAAAATTACCAAAATGTGACACAAAGACACTAAGTGAGCAAATGCTGTTAGAAAAATGGTGTGAACAGACTTGCTCAGTGCTGGGTTGCCACAAGCTTTCAATCTGTAAAGACATAGTATCTGCAAAGTACAACAAAGTAAAATGTATGAAAGTGAGACCACCTAGATGCCTAGATTTATTGTTAAGTGAGAAAAGCAAGTTACAGACAAATGTATAGAATGAGATCCAATTTTTATAAACAAAACTAAATATGCAAAATGAGAACAAAATGAGAAAACAAATCTGTACAGGTATGATTGTATGTATGACTAAGTCAGCCTAGAAAGAAAAATAGGAAGGATATACATCAGGTAGTCTCAGATGTGAGTGGTAGTGAACCCAATGAAGTGGAAAAGGATGCAGGGCTGAAGGGCCCACCAGAAAATCATGTTATAGATTTAATCTCATTTAATAATAAGAATAACAAATAAACTAATAAATAAATATAATCCCATTAATATAAAATTGTGTGTGCTCAAAGAGAAATGTATGGAGAGTGCTAAAGAATGTGTTCATGCTGCTATATTTAATTAGTGAGCTTTCAAGGAACTTTGATTTCTTCTTTATATTTTTCTGTATTGGCCTGCACTGTTTTCACTTCTGTTTTTGGTTTTTACATTAAATATGTGTACAATTAAACAAATCAAAACAGAATGTGGGTGAACCTATAAGTGGACACCTAAAAATCATTACTGTCAGTCTATGTTTGGTAAGTCAAAACAAGACAACATATGGGAAACATTCTCTCCATTGCCTAGAGATGGTCTGCCCTTCTTGATACTGATAAAATGGTACCAAATGTTTTATTCATGCTAGAGTAGAAAATAAATCCATCTAACCATTAGAGAAAATCCAACATGAGTTAAGTCATTGAATTTCATGGCATAGAAGCAAATATCCAGAGGAATAAATTATATTTACCAAGGGCAAAATGTAGAATGTTCACAAAAGAGATGGAAGTATGTGAAGGTGAGGATCTTAAGGCCACATTCTGTGAGGTTTTTTTTGTTCTAAAATTTGCTAAGATTTGGAATTTCTATTCGAATTCTTCAAAATTAATGGCATATTTTTGTATAAGAATACGTAATTATATGTACACTTTCCTGCCTAGAATGCAGATCACAAAATTGAACCCCCCCCATATATATTACCATATATTTAATCATTCTTTATTCATGAGGGTGAAAAACTAACTTGAATAAAACATTAAACTGATAAGTCTTTGAAGGAGCTCTTCATTTAAATCCTCTTTCAAAAATTGCAAGACCTAGCTCACCATCACAAAATCCAAGATAGAACAAATAAATACCTAGGGAGCAGTCTTTCCAGCCTTAAAAAACTATGTTTGTATCAATTACTGACATAAGTCACCTTCAACACTTCATTACAGGAAGTATTCATTTCTGTGCATACTGATCTCTGTCAAAGGGTTCAGTTCTTCCTTTAGGATAAAATACAAATGATACTGAATCTCTTGCAAGTCTCTAAGCTCATTCATTATGTCTGAAGGACCCGGGGATTGGTCTAGGGGGAAAAAACAGCCTTGGAAAGAAGTGCAGGCTGTTATGGCTGGAATACACTATATTCATCTTCCCCTTGTGGTGTATCCAATGACAGGGAGCCGCTCCTTCTCTGGGATGTCCACATTAAAGGAAGGATACCATCTTTTATTATAGAGAAAGAGAATGGCTAGACACATAGTCAGATTATAGATAAATGATAGATTAGATAGATAGATAGATAGATAGATGATAGATGATAGATAGATAGATAGATAGATAGATAGATAGATAGATGATAGACAGATAACAGATGCAAGGAAGGCAGGCAGGCAGGAAGGAAGGAAGAGTAAAATCAAGAAACAGCATTTTCTTTCTCCTGTGGGAGCTTATAATAGCATTATCACTTTTTGTAACCTTTATTTACATATTCAAAGCAATCTTGCAATTTTCAATAAGGCTATAAACTTCCTGCTCAGTTTTTCAAGTGTCTTTGGTTTTAAATGGGTCATTAAAAAGTTACTTTTGCTTTAATTAAATAAACAAAGTACTCATTTCATTCTTACATGAACCTCCAGGATTTTCAATTAGTTATTTCTGCATTAAGCTTGACTGAGTTGCTATGCTAATGTGCTTTTATCATTTTGCCAAAAATAAACATGTGACTGGTTTACAGGAGGACGGGATGCCTCCGACTTTCATGTCTCCTGTCATTGGCATTCTGAATATAAGTACGACTTCCACTGCTCAGTAAACACCATTAATCTGCAGCTTATGCAAATCAGAAACCTATTATTTTAACTGTTTTAATAAGCAGTGAAATCAGAGCTATTGTTATCCCACTTATCTTGAAGAGAAGTGTTCTGTAACTGTAAAATATTATTCCACTATTATCAATGGCTTTGTTGTTATTATATTAATAAAATATTACATGATATAGAGAGATTTCTGTATGAAGTAAGATTACACCCAAGATAATGTTCTCTTTCAAGAGCAAAGGTAAAGAGGCTACAGTGATAATGTCACAAACACTTTGTTTATTTAATGCCTTGTTGTTTGTGGCTTATTAAGACATTTTATTTGTCTTTCTTTCCCCCTCATTATTTCTGATTCATTCCATTTTTTGGAGTGGACAGGAATTAGTTAATTATTATGTAGAGTCTGGTAGAAGAAAAATATTGCTTACAATGAAATCATTGGACCATCAAGAGATTTCAACTGCCATATTGCAATAATTGAATATTGCCTGAGCACTGAAACATTGCTATCCTTTCATTTATGAAAAATGTAACAGCAAGCAATATGCTGAAGATGCCCATGTGTGGCCCATAGATCCATAGATCCTTAGGACATTAAGAAATACATCATTGCCATTGAAAACAAAATCATTTCTCTACTCAGAATAACATGGTAGATATATATTTGACTGATAAAGTCCATGACTATGTGCATTTCAGCCCTGGTTTTACATAAGATATTCAGTCTCTCTCCATATTATCTACTGTGTCTGGCTCAGTACCTGGAATGCAGGCACTCAACAAGAGGTGAACTTAGGGAACAGCTAATCCAAATTTAGCTTCAGGTCCTCTGAATTGCATGAACTCTTCCAAGGGCCTTACCTACCCATATACTTATAACTATATATTTTATATTTGGTATTTTTTTTTAAGATTTTATTTACTTATTCATGAGAGAGGCAGAGACATAGGCAGAGGAAGAAGCAGGCTTCCCGCGGGGAAACCGATACAGGACTTGATCCCAGGACCCCAGGATCATGCCCTGAACTGAAGGCAGATGCTCAACCACAGAGCCACCCAGGAGTCCCGAAATTTTGTATTCTTAAGGACACCAAAAATATATGCTCTTCAGATCCACAAAATCTGGGTCCATTTCTAGACTTAATATTCTTCAGTGCCTAATTAAAATGATGGATGAATGGATCAAGATGTCAAGCAATGAAGATAATATTTCATCTCTCCACCATCTCATTTGGAGTCATTCTTTTTTCTCTGAAAATTTTGGATAGCTAAAATTTCCTAGTGCTAACCTCCTGCTAATCTATAACTTCCTGGACATCACTTCTATCATTTTTCACTCTATCTGATAAATCCACTTTCCCCTCATCTCCTGGAAAGCAATAGGCTGAAAATCTTTCCTATGTTCCTAACGATCTGTTGCCTTTTTAATTCATTTTAGCAATCTTAGAAACATAGAGACACTCTTTGATCCTCCACTTAGTCAATCTTAGATCTCTGATTCCTCCTGAAGAAACCTATTAAATGATATTGAGAGTCAGACTTAAATTTTAATATATCCTTTTATCCATAACTTGTTCACCCCCTAGCTAATCCCTCATGGTACTATTTTAAATCTTGTCCAAATGCTTGAGACTCTAACATTTCTAATGACCCCTCACTCTTAGCTATTGATTGCTTCTCTCAGTTTACAACAGGTATCATATTACTTTGAATAGAGGAGGATCCAGCATCTGCAGGTGAAGTTGAAATTACTGAATCTGCTTCCACTTGATGGGAAAGCCTTCAATACAGAAATTTTCAGATGGCATAGGCTGTGGGGGGGAAAAAAAGAAAAGCAGGAATACTATTTCCATCTTATTAGGATTAATGCCATCCCCATGAAGAAAGGTCTTTAGTTAAATGAAAAAGAAACGTTAAGGAGACAGGTCACTGAAATGTTATCAGAAATTACTTATTAAGAACTTAATATCAGTGAAGATTTAAATACTCCAGAGAGACACATAAATTATTACTAACTTCTATGATTTCCAATTTCAGAGTACATTCCATATAGTGTTGTTATGAGGCATATTTATGTGTTCATGGCATTCCAACATATAAATTAAACTTCACAGTAAAAGGTTCAGTGCTGATGTCAGTGATAGTTTGAAAAAGAGTAAAACACAGGCATTAAAATTCTAATGAGAACTTTAAGTTTAGAAAAATTGTGGAAGAATTTTTATTTCATGTAAGCAGACAGGAGCCTCATTAAAATTGTCATATGCTTCTTAGCTTCTCACAAATTGAAAGTATAAAAAAAAAGTTTTGCTATGAAAAAGGCACAGCTGCTAATGAGAAAGGACTTTAATTAACAGATCCACTTGGAAAAAGGTAAACACGTTGCATTTCACGAATTTAAGAATTTTGTTGCCATATTTGATGCATACTAAATATTTTGTCAATTATAGACTAACTGATGCAAGATATTTCCATATGGATCATTTGAATAATAATAACTAACATGTATTAAACTCTTTACTAAGTGTCCAGTACTATTTTAAGTGCTATTTATATATTTGTTGTTTATGTCACCAAAACTAATCAGGGAAATACTACTTGATCTTCACCTCGTGGATAAGCAAACTAAGCTCAGAGAGGTTAAATAACTTATTCATGGTCACACAGGGTTAGGATTTGAACTGCAGACATATGATTCAAGAGTTAGTTCTCTTAACTACCTCTCTGAAGGCAAATATGCAGAATTTTTTTTAATCCTTTCACTTTACTGGAGTTCAATTTGCCAACATATAGCATATCACCCAGTGCTCATCCAGTCAAGTGCCCCGCTCAGTGCCTGTCACCCAGTCCCCCACCCCCCATCCACCTCTCTTTCTACCACCCCTTGTTCATTTCCCAGAGTTAGGAGTCTCTCACGTTCTGTCTCCCTTTCTGATATTTCCCACTCATTTTCTCTCCTTTCCCCTTTAATCCCTTTCACTATTTTTTATATTCCCCAAAGGAATGAGACCATATAATGTTTGTCCTTCTCCGATTGACTTACTTCACTCAGCATCATACCCTCCAGTTCCAACCACCTTGAAGCAAATGGTGGGTATTTGTCCTTTCTAATGGCTGAGTAACATTCCATTGTATATACAGACCACAGCTTCTTTATCCATTCACCTGTGTATGGCCACCGAGGCTCCTTCCACAGTTTGACTGTTGTGGACATTGCTGCTATAAACGTTGGGGTGCGGTGTCCTGCTGTTTCACTGCATCTGTATCTTTGGGGTAAATCCCCAGCAGTGCAATTACTGGGTCGTAGGGCAGGTCTATTTTTAACTCTTTGAGGAACCTCCACACAGTTTTCCAGAGTGGCTGCACCAGTTCACATTCCCACCAACAGTGTAAGAGGGTTCCCTTTTCTCTGCATCCTCTCCAACATTTGTGGTTTCCTGCCTTGTTAATTTTCCCCATTCTCACTGGTGTGAGGTGGTATCTCATTGTGGTTTTGATTTGTATTTCCCTGATGGCAAGTGATGCAGAGCATTTTCTCATGTGCATGTTGGCCATGTCTAGGTCTTCCTCTGTGATATTTCTCTTCATGTCTTTTGCCCATTTCATGATTGGATTGTTTGTTTCTTTGCTGTTGAGTTGAATAAGTTCTTTATAGTTTTTGGAAACTAGCCCTTTATCTGATAGGTCATTTGCAAATATCTTCTCCCATTCTGTAGGTTGTCTTTTAGTTTTGTGGACTGTTTCTTTTGCTGTGCAGAAGCTTTTTCTCTTGATGAAGTCCCAATAATTCATTTTTGCTTTTGTTTCTCTTGCCTTCACATATGTATCTTGCAAGAAGTTGTTGTGGCCAAGTTCAAAAAGGATGTTGCCTGTGTTCTCCTCTAGGATTTTGATGGATTCTTGTCTCACATGTAGATCTTTCATCCATTTTATCTTTGTGTAAGGTGTAAGAGAAAGGGCTAGTTTCATTCTTCTGCATGTGGCTATCCAATTTTCCCAGCACCATTGATTGAAGAGACTGTCCTTTTTCCAGTGGATAGTCTTTGCTGCTTTGTCAAATATTAGTTGGCCATAGAGTTGAGGGCCCATTTCTGGATTCTCTATATATTCTGTTCCATTGATCTATGTGTCTGTTTTTGTGCAGTACCACACTGTCTTGATGATCACAGCTTTGTAGTACAACCTGAACTCTGGCATTGTGATGCCCCCAGATACGGTTTTCTTTTTTAATATTCCCCTGGCTATTCAGCGTCTTTTCTGATTCCACACAAATCTTAAGATGATTTGTTCCAACTCTGAAGAAAGTCCATGGTATTTTGATAGGGATTGCATTAAATGTGTACATTGCCTGGGTAGCATTGACATTTTCACAATATTAATTCTTCCAATCCATGAGCATGGAATATTTTTCCATCTCTTTGTGTCTTCCTCAATTTCTTTCAGAAGTGTTCTGTAGTTTTTAGGGTATAGATCCTTTACCTCTTTGGTTAGGTTTATTCCTAGGTATCTTATGCTTTTGGGTGAAATTATAAATGGGATTAACGCCTTAATTTCTCTTTCTTCAGTCTCATTGTTAGTGTATAGAAATGCCACTGACTTCTGGGCATTGATTTTGTATCCTGCCACACTGCTGAATTGCTGTATGAGTTCTAGCAATCTTGGTGTGGAGTCTTTTGGGTTTTCTATGTGCAATATCATGTCATCTGCAAAGAGGGAGAGTTCAACTTCTTCTTTGCCAATTTGAAGGCATTTTATTTCTTTTTGTTGCCTGATTGCTGAGGCTAGGACTCCTAGTACTATGTTGAATAACAGTGGTGAGAGTGGACATCCCTGTCGTGTTCCTGATTTTAGGGGAAAGGCTCCCAGTGTTTCCCCATTGAGAATGATATTTGCTGTGGGCTTTTAAGATGCTGAGGAATGTTCCCTCTGTCCCAACACTCTGAAGAGTTTTGATCAGGAATGGATGCTGTATTTTGTCAAATGCTTTCTCTGCATCTATTGAGAGGATCATATGGTTCTTGTTTTTTCTCTTGCTGATATGATCTATCACATTGATTACTTTATGAGTGTTGAACCAGCCTTGCATCCTGGGGATAAATCCCACTTGGTCATGGTGAATAATCTTCTTAATGTATTGTTGGATCCTATTGGCTAGTATCTCATTTAGAATTTTTGCATCTGTGTTCATCAGGGATATTGGTCTATAATTCTTCTTTTTGGTGAGATCTTCATCTGGTTTGCAATTAAGGTGATGCTGGCTGCGTAGAATGAGTTTGGAAGTATTCCATCTCTTTCTATCTTTCGGAACAGCTTTAGCAGAATAGGTATTATTTCTTTTTTATACGTTTAATAGAATTCCCCTGGGAAGCCATCTGGCCCTGGACTTTTGTGTCTTGGGAGGTTTTTGATGACTGCTTCAATTTTCTCCCTGGTTATCAGCCTGTTCAGGTTTTCTATTTCTTCCTCTTCCAGTTTCAGTAGTTTGTGGTTTTCCAGAAATGCATCCATTTCTTCTAGACTGCCTAATTTATTGGCATATAGCTGCTCATAATATGTTTTTAAAATCATTTGTATATCCTTGGTATTGGTGGTGATCTCTCCTTTTCTTTTTGTGATTTTATTAATTTGAGTCTTTTGTCTTTTGTTTATAATAATCCTGGCTAATGGTTTATCTATCTTATTAATTCTTTCAAAGAACCAACTCCTGGTTTTGTTGATCTATTCCATAGTTCTTCTGGTCTCTATTTCATTTAGTTCTGCTCGAATCTTTATTAACTCTCTTCTTCTGCTGGGTGTAGGTTTTATTTACTGTTCTTCCTCCAGTTCCTTTAGGTGCAAGGTTAGCTTTTGTATTTGAGTTTTTTCCAGTTTTTTGAGGGATGCTTGTATTGCAAGCATGTATTTCCCTCTCAGGACTGCTTTTGCTGTATCCCAACGATTTTGAATGGTTGTATCTTCATTCTCATTAGTTTCCATGAATCTATTTAATTTTTCTCTAATTTCCTGGTTGACCCTTCATTTTTTAGCAGGATGGTCTTTAACCTCCATGTATTTGAATTTCTTCCAAATTTCTTCTTGTGATTGAGTTCTAGTTTCAAAGCCTTATGGTCTGAAAATATGCAGGGGACAATCCCAATGTTTTGGTATTGGTTAAGACCTGATTTGTGACCCAGTATGTGGTCTATTCTGGAGAAAGTTCCATGTGCACTTGAGAAGAATGTGTATTCAGTTGCATTCAGATGTAAAGTTCTATAAATATCTGTGAAATCCATCTGGTCCAGTTGTTTCTTTGGAGATGTTGTGCTTAGAATATCTGTCATTTGCAGAAAGTGCCATGTTGAAGTCTCCCAGTAGAAGTGTATTATTATCTAACTATGTCTTAGCTTTGGTTATTAATTGATTGATATACTTGGCAGCTCCCACATTAGGGACACAAATATTCATGATTGTTAAGTCCTCTTGTTGGATACTTTAAGTATGATATAGTGTCCCTCTTCATCTCTTACTACAGTCTTTGGGATACACTTTAACTTATCTAATATGAGGATAGTTACCCCTGCTTTCTTTTGAGGACCATTTGAATGGTAAATGGTTTTCCAACCTTTTATTTTCAGGCTGTAGGTGTCCTTAGGTCTAAAATGAGTCTCTTGTAGACAGAAAATAAATTGGTCTTTCTTTTTTATCCAGTCTGAAACCCTGCATCTTTTGATGGGATCATTAAGCTCATTCACATTCAGACTTACTATTGAAAGATATCAATTTAGTGTCATCATAATACCTATTCAGTCCCTGTTTTTATAGATTGTTTCTTTGGACTTCCTCTTTCTTCTACAGAGTCCTCCTTAATATTTCTTGCAAAGCTGGTTTGGTGGTCACATAGTCTTTCAGTTTCTGCCTATCTTGGAAGCTCTTTATCTCTCCTTCTATTCTGAATGAGAGCCTTGCTGGATAGAGTGTTCTTGGCTACATGTTCTTCTCATTTAGGACCTTGAATATATCCTGCCACCCCTTTCTGGTCTGCCGGGTCTCTGTGGAGAAGTCTTCTGTTAACCTAATACTTCTCCCCATATAAGTTAGGGATCTCTTTTCTCTTGCTGCTTTAAGGATTTTCTCGATATCTTTGGAATTTGCAAGTTTCAGTATTAAATGTCGGGATGTTGAATGGTTTTCTTTGATTTTAGGGAGGTCCCTCTATCTCCTGGATCTGAATACCTGTTTCCCTCCCCAAGTTAGGGAAGTTCTCAGCTATGATTTGTTCAAATACACTTTCTGGCACTCTGGCCCTCTTGGCGCCCTCTGGAACCCCAATTATATGTAGATTTTTCCTTCTGAGGCTGTCATTTATTTCCCTTAACCTTTCTTCATGACCTTTTAATCGTTTTTCTCTTTTTTCCTCAGCTTCTTTCCTTTGCCATCAATTTGTCTTCTATGTCAGTCACTCGTTCTTCTACCTCATTAACCCTCATCATTAGGAGCTCCAGTGGATTGCATCTCATTTAACTGATTTTTAATTTTGGCCTGATTAGATCTAAATTCTGCAGTCATGAAGTTTCTTGAATCCTTTATGCTTTTTTCCAGAGACTCCAGTAGCTTTATTATTGTGCTTCTGAATTGGCTTTCTGACTTGAATTGTAATCCAAATTCTGGAACTCTGTGGGAGAGAGTACTGTTTCTGATTCTTTCTTTTGTGATGAGTTCTTCTTTCTAGTCATTTTGCTCAGTGCAGAGTGCCTAAAAACAAGTTGTGCTGGAAAAAGGAAGAAAAAAAAGAGAACAAACATACAAACAAACAAACAAACAAAAAAAAAACAAGGTAGGGTATCCTCTGGTTCTATAGTCTGTAAATCCCTCGACTTCCCTTGGAGCTTCCCAGTGCTGCTGGGTCAAGAACTTGCTCTTCCCCTGTCCTCCCAGCTGGTCTTCTAGGGGTGGGGCCTGAGGTGCTGTGTCTCAGGTGGGTGCACCTGAGGGAGCTGCCCTGCCCCCTGCCCGGTGCACGGCTCAGTGGGAGCTGTTTATCCCGTGGGGCCTCTGCTCCTTGGCAGCCCAGCTCCATCCCAGGCACAGAGTGACACCAGGAGGAACAGCAGCAGTGGTGGCGGCCAGCTCTCCAGCCCTGGAGTCAGCTCCTGCAGTAACTGCCACAGCTCCCGGTCCTCAGGGGCCTGCATGCTCCCAGGGCGGGGGCGCCCATCTGCACAGCTCAGGGGCCGCCAGGGGCAGGAGCGTCCTCATGGTCCTGGGCCCTCCCCGCTTCCACCTGTCCAGGGGGAGCGCAGGATGGGGGCTGTGTCCCCCGGCGCCTTGGGCTCGGGGGCCTGTGCCCCTGGAATCGCTCCCGGCCGTGCAGCCTTCCCAGCCCGAGCTGCTCCCGAGGCCCCACCAGGTGCTCCAGCCCTTTAGGTAGCTCGGCGGCAGTGTGGGGCGCTCTCCTCTGGGCCACACCTCCTCTGTTAGTGACCCTGGGACCTGGGGCCTCCACTGCCCCTCTGGGGATCCTGCCCGAGCTCCCTGTGAGACCTTTCCCTCCGGGAAGATTGCTAAAGTTCCCGCTTCTCCAGGCTTGGGCTTTCCTGTCCTGGAGGCTCTGGGGGCGGGGGGGGGGAGGGGAGGCCCGGCTCCTCGTGGGGGCCCTTCCCCCTTGGATGCTCTTTTATTTTTATTTTTTTGTCTTCCTACCTTGTTGGAAGCACGAACTCTTCTCACTGTAGTAGCGTCCCAGCTGTTCTCTCTTTAAATCTCAGGCCAAATTCATAGGTTTTCAGGATGATTTGAAAATTATCGAGGTAAGTTGGTGGGGACAGGTGACTTGGGGAACCTACTCCTCTGCCATCATGCCCCGCCCCTGAAATATGCAGAATGTGTTCTGAAGTGTGTACTGTCCTAAGTGAACAATGTTATTGGAGTACCTTACATTGTATCTGATATAGAAAAGTCACTGTGACCAGTGGCCTTATCATAGACAGCTCAGTGGTTGGATTGATTTTATTGGCAGCTACAAGACCTTCCCGAAAGCTAAAGATTATTTGAAATCAGGGATCCCTGGGTGGCGCAGTGGTTTGGCGCCTGCCTTTGGCCCAGGGCGCGATCCTGGAGACCCGGGATCGAGTCCCACATCGGGCTCCCGGTGCATGGAGCCTGCTTCTCCCTCCGCCTGTGTCTCTGCCTCTCTCTCTCTCTGTGACTATCATAAAAAAAAAAAAAAAAAAAAAAAAAAAAATAAAGATTATTTGAAATCAGACAATTTCCGATTCCAAACTTCTCTTGCCAGTTACTAGCTGAGTGGCTGTGGGCAAGTTTCTTAGCTTTTCTGAACTTCTCTTTACTCGTTTGTGAAGTTTGGGTAACAATGCCCAACTTTTAGATCTTGCATAATTATAAAAGTAAGCTATGTGAATGAAATGAAGTTATTTGTTCCCTTATAACCAGAAAACAGATAAAGAATTATTTACCACTATTGGAGGAAATGGTTAGAGTTTTAGAATGTAAATATTTCTAGTGTACACTGTATACTTGAAATTCATTTTGATGCTTCCAACTCATTTTAATGCAGATAAATAAAGACTTTCCTTCTTTTCTCTAAAAGAGGATGAATCCTAGAAAGAAAATTTAAAACAATAATACAAATATAAATATTAATTCAAGTTCTATAACAAAAAAGAAAAGAAATCCCTTCATGCAAGAAGTAGCAGTCCCTGAGAAGTCAGGCCTTATCTTAATATATGGCCTCTAAGATCTTGCTTGTTTTGCTCAGGAAACTGGCAGGGAATTTAGATCTGAAATCTATACAATAATGGTTGTGGAGTTAAATATTTCCTACTAACATGGGGAAAGATTCCCACATTGAGAAATTAAGAAATTTTAGTTTCATGTGGCCTGAAATATGAAATACTGAGTCCCAGAATAGAAGCAAGAGTTGCATTTGGCAAGGAGGGTTCTACAAAGTAGACCACACAACAGTCCCATAAGGAAAAATAGGCCTAATGCACAATCACAATAGATGATTGTGCATAATCAAAATCTAAAATGCAAGTAAGAAAAATCCTCCCAAAGGAAAGAAAGTAGACACTACTTAATATTTCTGAGTTTTATCTATGAAAATAATTTTTTAAATAATGCATCATGATTTTTGGTAATTATTTAGTATTTGATTGTATTAATATGTTTATAGCAGTCAGAGCTTTCCAGAGAAAGAGAACCAATAGAAGATTAACACCCCAGTTCAACCAGATAGCAAGAAAGGAATCTTACCTTCCTCCACCTTTTTGTTCTATTCAGGCCCTCAAAAGATTGAATTGTGCCCACCCATACTGGAGAGAGCAATACACTCTCATCAGCCTACCAACTGAAATGTTCTCTCTTCTGGAAATATCCTCAGAAATATATCCTAAAATAATGTTTACCCAGCCATCCCCTTAATCCATTCATGTTGATAACATAAAATTATCTATCAACATGTCAAAAGTATTGAAATAATCTGAATGTTCCTTGATTTTCAGGACTAATGGCTTCTGTAAAAAGAAATTATTGTTTCAAAGATATAATTAAAAATAAGACACTGTATGAGAGAAATACTAAGGTTCTTTTGTGGTCAATATAATTAATAATACTTATTAACATTTTCCTAATCATAGAGTTCAAACAACCATAACTCAGGTTTTCCTAAGCCACATTCACAAGAAAGTACAATTTAATTCCATATGAAAAAGTATATTTATACATAATATACATTTACAGCACAGTGTGGACTTTTTCATTGACATTTCAAAAAGCTAAAGCATTCTGATCTGTGTTAAATTCACAATTTAGAATACACTCACTTTCATAATTATCAGAATGCTTTTTTTAAGAGATTTTATTTATTTATTCATGAGTGATGCAGAGAGAGAGAGAGGTAGAGACATAGACAGGAAGAAGCAGGCTCCCCATAGGGAACCTGATGTGGGGATTTCTAGACCCAGGATCACGCCCTGAGAGGAAGGCAGGCACTCAACTGCTGAGCCACCCAGGTGCCCCCAGAATTATCAGAATGTTTAAACATGAACTGATGACCCAACAATGACCAAAATTTACCTGGGACACGTGAATGGGAGGGACTGTGGGATACACTATCCTGTAGTGTTCTAATTTCTCTTCATATTGTGTTAACTCTGAAGAACAGTGTATCTAAGTTACAAAATGACTTTACAAAAACATCAGTGACAGATTGTCTGTTTTTTACAATGTAACAACAATATAAATGGTCACTCTAAGAAATGCTGGATATTTTGAAAACTAATAGTTCAACATTTTGTTCTCTACATTGGTTACAGTTTGTTATTTAAAGATACACATGAAGAAGCTAGAGAGACATGACAGGAAAGAGTCCATCCCTTCAGATAAAGCAAGGTGCTTGTTTTCTGAATTTGGGTATATTTACTTTATTTCCATTTTCCAGTTTCACTTTTTAAATTTTCACACCTAATTATTCTTAACTCATAAGTAATTAATATTTGATATAATAGCCTTCCCATTGAAAGCTGGTGGTGATTGTGTGTCTACGCCTTTGTCATCACCCTTTCCTATTAAAAAGAGAATTAGATTATTTCACAATGAACAAGGAAGCACACAGAGTGTCATTAAACAAAGTCAAGCTTTTTAGAAAAATAATACCTCATTGCTACCAGCACCATGAATCTTAAAGTAGCTACATATTCCTTTTGCTAGCACAAATTTGCATATGTGGTATACAGTTAGAATGTGGAAATTCAAAATGTGGAACTCAAATCTTTCAAAACAGAAATAAAATACAATGCATGAATGATGTCTACAGGTTTTCCCCCTCTTATGTGTTGTCAGCATGCCAATATCTCTCATCAGTCTATGATTCAACTGGGATGCAGAAGGAGGCGGACACAGGTAGATTAAATCTTTGACAGTTCCCGTCCAGTGTTATACTCTTTTAATAGAGCTTCAAGAGGCAGCAGGCACACACAATGCATGCCACGTATGATTGATAGAAAGTGTAGTTTGCTTACTCTAATACTTGACAATGAGAAGCAACACCTACTCTGGCGTTACAAATTTAAGCACTGACAACCGAACAGGTGCAGCCTGCCTGCAGTCCTTCAAGCCACACACAGATTTAATTCTCATCCATCAACAAAAATATAGATTTCTCTGAAAAACTTTAATGTATCTCATTTTATTAACAAATGATGATTTTAATAGAATCTGGGAGTTTTTTCTTTCTCAAATATAAAAAGGTTAATTCAACAACCACTTGAGCATGCCTCTGATTTATTAATGTTTGGAGCACTAAAGAGATACAAGTCCCCCATTCTTAAATTGTAGGCAAAGAGTGGGTTCAGGGTGGAGATAAAAGAAGTGTAAATTTATTAAAATATAAGATAAAATATATTCATGTTTCAAAAGAATGTTGGTTCATCTCTAGTATAACAAGATGAAAATTTTCATAGTTTAGCTTCATGTGGTACAAAACAATAGCTTTACATCTAAAAAGCAGTAATCATTTTATCTTCATATATATGTATTCTTGAAAAAAAACACTGAAGGGAGGTAACTGATTCCATTTTACAAATGGGGAAAACATATTCCAAGAAATAAAACAAGAAACAAAGCTAGAAAACATACAACTTGGATCAAGGTTTGGACTCCCAACTTCTGTATTGCTTGAAGAAATGGCATTGGTTGATGTAGCATGGATTTGGAACCCCTGATCTTGGAGTTGATGACAGAAACTAGAATATGCATGGAAGAGTGATGGGGACCGGTTATTTAAATATGCTACAAAAATATTTCTCACTCTCCCCCACCTTTAGATAATGAGTATGAGATTCTTGCTGAAAAGCACTGCAAAGATGCTTTTATTTCTGATTCCAGATGATTGACCAGGCACACATATTTACCTTTCTGCCTTTCCAAAGACTCATTTATAAGTAGCAAAAGTCATATCCAGAAGAAAAACACATCCCCAGTAAGCACTAGATAACTGAGCAGTTTTCAGCAGCATCACTAGAGCAGAAATGTTGAAAAGTGTCTGCAAGATACAAAATAAGTTTTATGACAACATAGCAGCCCCAGCCCTGCAAGACAGGAGATCACTGAAGAGCAGGAGAATAGCCTCTGGTCATGGAAAACTAGCTCAGGAAGAAGAAGGGGCCCCACATAGCCACCATAGGGGAAATTAATTTAAAAACTGAAGAATAGTCGGACTTACTGTCAAAGCAGCTAAAAGTAGTATTTGCTCTCAGGCTAAAGACTGGAAAAAAAACTTTCTAAATCAGACATCTCTTCTACATAGGCCAGATAAGATGAGCCCTAGAGGACAGGAAAAAAAGGCGGGGAGATGGGATGGCAAAGTAGGCATCCTCCCAAGGAAATGGAATCTGGTACACAGAAAGCAGACTTGAATCTCCGAGTACCTCTGACCACAACTTCCCTGAATCCAGGGAAATGATAACTCCCAGTGTTCTGAAAATTGCAATCAACTTTTCAAAACTAATAAATTAGTTCCTCATTTATAAGCATGATATAAACACAAACAGTAACCAAGAATCATCAAGCATTAGGAGAAAATCATTAGTATAAATAAGATGAATAACACCAACCTAAAAGCAGAAAAATAAATACTGATGAAAACATTTAATTCATAAGTCATAAAAGAACTTAAAATTATGAAATTAATATCCTTGTAAATCTTTTATAAAATATTATATTCATAAGAGAAGATCACATTTCTATGACAAAAGAATAATCACAGCACAAGAAAGAGTTCTTAAAAATTAACAGAAGTTATTAATGTTATTGATAGAAAGTCTAAATAAACAAAAGTGAAGAGTGAATTAATATACATGATTGAATTATTGAATTCTCAGATAATATAATGTAAAGGGATAGAAAAAATGGCAGAGAAGATGAAATAAAAGACAAAAAGGGTAAATTCAGAAAATTCAACAATTATTCAATAGTAGGAGGGCACAGAAAAATATAAAAACATAATAAAAGGATATTTTTGGGCTAAAAAATGAATATTTAGATCAGAAACATATTAAGTTCCAGAACCATATTTTCATAAGCATTGGTGAAGATACTGCCACTTGACTATTTAACATACATTTTTCCTTTTTTACAACGTGGGTCCAGTTACTTTCCAGAGTGGTCCTATGCTCAACCAACAAACTGTTTTCCAGCATTCCTTGAAGCTGTATATGAAATAGTAGTGCCGAACGACACAAAAGCAGTAATTACTGGATGGGACATCTACAAAAACATCTTTAAAAAGGTATGTTTTGCCCTCTGCCATCCCTTTTCCTTTCTATCTGGGATAAAGATGCAGTGCTGGCATTGATACTAAGTGAGATTAAACATGAAGATAAAGTCATAGGATAGTAAAAGCTGAGCAGAAAAAGATAAAAGAGGCCTGAGTCATTACAGGTATTATAAATCTACGATACAATTCCTGAACAATCTATTTCAGACTTATTATATGTTATAAAATTAAGTGTCCTTTGGTTAAGCCACTGAGGTGAGGTTCCTATTGCACATATTAAATGCAAATCCCTAAGTCGGGGCAACAATTCTGAGAACAAAACCAGAGTGGTTAAAATAAATCACTTAGTACAGGAGTTTATGTAACAAATTGAAAACAGCTAAATAACAGAATAGTGAACAAAATAGGGAATTGGGCGATTTACTCAAAGATCTGCCTCGGAATTCATCAAGAAGGGATAAAAAGAAAGAAAGTATCAAAGGAAGAATTCAGAGCTATGAAAGCTAGAGGTATATAGGTCAGTAGCCATGCACTAGGAGTCTAAAAGGAAATGAGGGGGGAAAAATGAGGTAATATTTAAAGGAATATTGACCAAGTTTTTTCCCAGAATTAAAAATTTCAAAAAACCTTAGGATTTAAAAATTAAATAACAAAAAGGATGGAGAAAATCACTATAAATGCACAGATAAATGATAACTACAAAATTTAAGAGCATCAGATGCAAAAGAAATTGTAAAAATTTCTTAAAGGATATTGGAAGGGAAAGTGTAGCACCAAAAAGAAATATGAATCAGATCAACATCAGCATGCTCAAAGCAACTTGATATACAGGAAAATAATGAAATTATCATTGCAAGTCTTGAAGGAAAATAAGTTTTCAGGTATCCAAGGGCTCAAAGACTTACCACATGAAGAACTTTTTAATAATATTCTTAAAGAAAACATCACAGCAAGAAGAAAAATCTTGGTGGAGTCTATAAGATATATAGGAAGTAAGGCTGCATGACTGACTCATCATGCATGTGGTTACCGAAATAAATAGAAACTAAAGACAACAAATCAAAACAAACAAAAGGATATATAATCAATTCAGAATGAAAATCCAGACTCTGTTGTGGCCTCATTAGTACACAAATTATTTTAGATGTCTATCTCAGTTATTGATGTGTCAAGCAGGAAAAAAATGAAAATACTTTACATTATCTAATGGACATAGATAGAACCCTACATCTAACAATTAAAGAATATACATTTTTTTCAAGTACACATGAAAATTTTATTTACATTAGCTACATTTTAAGGCAAAAAAAAAAAACCAAGTTATGACAGATTTCAAAAAAATATACTTTCCATATTTTGGACCACAAGGCGATTAAGTTAGAAACTAATAGAATAGATAACATAAAAATATATGTTTAGAAAATTTATACATTCTAAATATCTAATGAACTAAAAGTGAAATTAAAACATATCATAGGAGTTATTGAGACCTGAATGATCTTGAAAATGACCATATTGTCACTTACATATTAAAGCTAGACTATTCCTTATACGAAAATTTAGAACCTTAAATTCATTCACCAGGAAAGAAGAAAAACTGAAAATGTGTTAAATATCCAACATAGGAGTTAGAAAAATAATCATGAAGTAAACCCAAAGCAAAAAATAGAAGAGAAATAAAAATGCTCATATATGAGAGTAATGAATTATGAAATAATGAGGCAATGGAGAATAAAACAAGTCAAAAGCTGCCTCTTTAGTGTCTAGTAGAATGAACAGAAGACAGGCAAGAGCAATCAGAAGAAAAATAAAAATACACATAGGTGCCATGGTTTCTCATAATTATGACAGGGTCATTTTTTAAAGCGTAACAACATGAAAACAGAGAGGCATAAAGGAAAGGAGTATATCACTTTCCTAAATAAAAGCAATTGGTTTTGCTCATATAGAAAGAGGAGAAAGATATACTATTCAACATTTTTGGAAAATAAAGGCCAAAATTCAATTTTCAGATGATACACTTCCTTACATAAGAATTCAAGTTGCTTAGCTAAAAAATATATATATATTTAATATAAATGTAATAAAATAATTTATAAAATAATATAAATAAGAGTTTTATCCATTTGCCAAAGAGTCTTTTTTTTAATCCTACAAAATATCTAGAAATAAATTTATAAGGTTAATATATACAGCTCAGTTTGGGGTCATATTATAATAATAGTCATAATCATTTCAATAGAAAGCTTCATTAATGTAAATATGATAGTTTCAAAAGAAAGATTCATTAATGTAAATATGGTCATTCTCTTAAATTTAGTGTATATAAATATAATGAAATTCTAATCGGTGTTCCAAATTAAATTTTGTAAAAGATGAGTAATGCATAGTTTTTTGTGTCTGGCAACTTTCACTTAGCGTAATGAACACTTTGTATGATTTCTAGTGTTAAATGTGTTAGGTATATTTCATTAACCGGCACATGGTCTATTTTGGTGAATGTTCCACATAAGCCTGAAAAAAATATATATTCTGGGTGGAGTGTTCTATAAAAATGCCAGTCAGATCAAGTTGATGGAAATAGCTACTCAAGTCACCTATATCCAGATCTTCCAGTTTGATCTATCAATTATTAACACAAAGGTGCTGAGGTCTCTAACAATAATTTTTTCAGATATATGTTTCAGTTTTTGCCACATGTATTTTGCTGTTGTTGGGTGTACAACCATTAAGACTGTTATGTTCCAAGAGAATTGACCCTTTTATCATCAAATAATGTCCCTTTTTATCCTTGATAATTTCCCTTGTTCTGAAGTCTACTTTGACCAAAATTAATGTAGCTATACCAGCTTTCTTTTTCATCATTGTCATGATATATCTTTCTTCATCTCTTTAGGTTTTTTTTTAAGATTTTATTTATTTATTAGAGACACAGAGAGAGAGGCAGAGACACAGGTAAAAGGAGAAGCAGGCTCCATGCAGGGAGCCCAACATTGGACTCCTTCCTGGGTCTCCAGGATCACACCCTAGGCTGAAGGCGGCGCTAAACCTCTGAGCCACCAGGGCTGCCCACATCTTTTTAGTTTTAACTTAAGACTTTAAAGTGGGTTACTTACAGACAACCTATAGTTGTACCTTATTTTTATCCTCTCTAACAATCTATCTTTTAATTGGTGTACTTGGACAATTCACATTTTAAGTGAGTATTGATACAGTTGGATTAATACCTACCAGGACTGTACCTATCTATTCCTGGCATTTATTCTTTATCTCTTTATTTCCACTTTTTTCTTCTCCCTTCTTTAATTTTAATAGAGCATTTTACATGATTCAATTTTATCTCCTCTCTTAGCATATCCATTATACTTCTTTATTATTTTTAGAGTTTACAATATCCATTTTTAACTAACCTAAGTGAAACCTCAAATAAACTATACCAATATATAGGGAACTTGTAACAGAGGAATTACATTTCTTCCTTCTTATCTCTTGTAACATTACTGCCCATTTATTTCATTTATCCACATCCATACACTATAATCATGTAAAATATTGTAACTATTGTTTTTTAAAACAGCTGTTATATTTTTAAATTAAGAATGAGAAAAATAAAGAAGTTTATTTTACCTTCATTTCAGTGATGCCTTTCCTTTCTTTATAAAATCTTTGCTTTCACAGAGTGAGGTTTTCTTGTTTTTTAACACGTCTTATACTTTCTTGTTGAAAACTGGATATATTGTATCAGGTGATAGGAACTGAGTTAAATAGTCTCTTAGTGTGAGGACTCATGTTAATCTTTCTAGAAGTTAGACGACCTTACACTATCTTTTTTTCAGCTGTAGGTGCCAGAGACTTTAAGTTCCTCTAGTGTCCTCAATTTTGTGTCCTTTGGGGTTTCCTAAGAACTGCTCTTTGAATACAGTCTGTACTTTGAAGATCTTTAAACTGCAATCTACTATTATTCTAGAGCCCTGTTGGCATGGTGCTTTCTATAATCTTCCAATTAAATTCCAGTCTTTTACAGAGCCTGTGTCTCGGTTATGGGACCATCACAAGGTTTCTTTATTGGTATAAATTTACTCTCTGCCCCCTACTTCTTTCCTTGCCTGAAGGATTACTAACCTATTTCAATGAAGTAATGTCCTTTACTGAGTATTTTTCCCCTTTGGTAAGGTAGGAAAACCAGAGGGAGCTGGAATAAGGAGGGATTCCCTTTCTCCAGCTGAAATAATGTATCAGAACTGAATTTTGGCAGTCTTTTTACCTAGAGAGTGGGACTTCGTTATAAGGATGACTCTGGTTATTTTTCTCTTTCCCTTTCCAGAGCCATGAGGGACTTTTTCTCAGATTCTCACAGAAAGAATCTAGTAAAGTTCCTGGGAGGATTGCTCAGGAATGTTTTGTAGACTCTCCTAAGACATCAGCTCAGAAGAGATTCACTCTCAGGTTAGTCCACACTTGGGTCTAGGAATTCACCAAAGTTGTCTTTTAAATGTTCCAACCAGATTATGGCATCAGTACATTTTGACCCAGGTAAGAAGATCTTGATTTCTCTATCATCTATCTATCTATCTATCTATCTATCTATCTATCTATCTAATCTATCATCTATCTATCTATTATCTATCTATCTATCTATCTAATCATCTATCATCTATCTATCTATCTTTCTTGCTTTAGCTCAGATTTCTGAATGGATCTCTCTCTCTCTCTCTCTCTCTCTCTCTCTCTCTCTTTCTCTCTCCAGATTTCAGGGTAGTAGACTGCTGTGTGACCCCAGGTCTTACCCAGGTCTTTTTAAAAAAAAAAATATTATATTTATTTATTCATGAGAGACACAGAGAGAGGCAGAGACAGAGGCAGAGGGAGAAGCAGGCGACTCAATCCCAGGACCCAGGGATCACAACCTGAGCCAAAGGCAAATGCTCAACCACTGAGCCACCCAGGCGTCCCCTCACCCAGGTCTTGATTTTTAGTTTGTCCATCCTTTCCTTGTAAGATTAAGAGTAACAGCTTTCAAGATGTTTATGTCAGAGCTAAAGCTAGAAGTCCCAATAGTGATATTTTAACTATTTTGTTTTCATTTTTTATACTATTCTCCATTACTTTTATAATAAATTTTAAAAATCATACTTGAAAATGGAATTGGTGCTTGAGGAGGTAAGCAACAGTTGTCTAGAAAATTTATGTACACACAAATCCTTGTTCTCTAACAATGCTGGAATGAGTAATGAGGTGCTTAAAGTATAAAGATTTCAAGAATATAGCAGATTACCTTATACAAAATTATTTACCACCTGCACACTTAAGAGAGTCACTTCAATTGCAAAGTGCTTCTCTGGTCTCTTAGCTTCTGTTTTTACTCCTGCAATTAGAGAATTCAAACAGATCTAATTTGCATCATAGTTTGTGGCATTTGAGCCTATCTACTCCATGAGATAGTCTGAAATTGAATTTCTGTATTTCCTAGAGTGCAGTTCTTTGCACACAATTGGCATTTAATATATATTTTAAAAATGGAATTGAAGCCAAAGACAAGAAATTTAACATTTTGTTTTCCACATAAGTATACTTTATAAAATGTGACATAATTGGCACCATTTTTTTTATTCAAAATTTCCTACTCTTAGTATGAAGGATAAATTGTATAAATGGTCTAAGAGCTCGTTAGCCTGATTTTCAGAAATACCAAAGGTTGACCCCCATTTTGGTTCCATAGCACTCAGTTCAGCAATGACTCTAGATCCTGGAAGAGTTGAGACTGATGAAAAGTTTGTCCATATCACTTTTATTGTGATCTAACTCCTAAATATATTAAGCATTTGTGCAATTCTTAGATGGATGAAGCAGCCCTGGCCTGGCTGTGGTCCTTGTCATTTACCCAGAAAGCCTATGTGCCAAAGTCTTTGACTTCACTAAAAATCACCATTATTCTTCCAAAAGCCTAAAATCACCCCCAGCCAGTTAGATGTTATCATCTGCTTCATGTGGCCACTGAGATACTAGCACAAGGACACTTCATATGAATTTTAGAGGGACACAAACATTCAGTCCATAAAGTAGATGAAATCTTAGAAATTCTCTTAGAAGTGATATTTTATGATCTGCCAACTTTTCTTTCCTGTACATCTTTTCTTAAGAGTACATAAAATTAACAACCTCTAATACATGAAAAATCTAATTATTTATCCCTAAATCCTATACACAGACTATTGTTTCTCAGTATCAAAACAAGTTTGCATAACCACCTGCTTCTGAATCACCAAGGATGCTTGTTAAAAATGTAGATTTTCTGCTAAACTCTAACCCATTGGATCAGAATAAATGAGACTATATCACAATCCCCTCAAGAAAGCATTTTCACCTAGCCCCCTCTTTGATTCTTTCTTACACTAAATTTTGTAAAACACAGCTTAGCTTTTAGAAATAAATACAAACAAAATGCTCTTTAGAATAACTTTTTACAATATTCATTTTTATAATTTCATTTATTTTATTTTTTTCTATCCTCTCATACTTTTATCTATCCTCACAAATTTCTAACAGCCTTGAGCTCTGACTCCATTCATTTAAATTCTGTATAAACTAAAGATGTTGTTACTGCTAAAGGCAGCATCCTTATGATGTGTCTCCTTTTCCTTCAGTTCTTAGTGGATCTCTTTTCTCTCATTTTGTATTAAAGGTGACTTAAGTGGAGATTTTTTGTTTTGTTTTGCATTTTACTTCAAAAACTATGTAGTGAGTGCTTACTAGGGAATATGCCAAGCACAGTTTCTTTACCATCATGGAAGTTTCTTGAAAATAAATCTGAAGGTAGTTGTCACACCTCATATTGGGTGGGGCTCAGAGCAACGAAGGTCATCTCAAACAACTAGGAAAAAATAAACATCATTTTGACACACCATTTTTGTGGATTTACATAGAATGGTATACTTTGGGAGTATTCCAGCAATTTATATGCTTTTATATGCCAGAGCAGTCACTCTAGGGTACAATGTTTCAGAAGTTAAAAGGCCAGTATTTTAAAACAAATCTTCAGTATGACATTGTCCTGGGCCTATAAATTACTGGCAGTAGAATCATGACTTTATGTTACTCCTAGTTATCTTCTAAACACAATGGTGAAAATACTAATATGCCTCTCAAGATGATTTGATATGGGGCCCACAATATAATTTAGATGTTTATCACCAGAGACAAACATGTTATTATCTTGGCAATTTTGCCAAAGTCTGGCCCAAGGCTCTGCAATAGCAGCACTGGAAGCGTATCCCCATTTCTCCTCATTTTTTTTTTAAAGATTTATTTATTTATTTATTCATGAGCGACATGGGGGTGGGGGGCAAACATAGGCAGATGGTTAAGTAGGCTCCATGCAGGGAGCCCAATGAAGGACTTGATCCTGGATCCTGGGATCACACCCTGAGCTGAAGGCAGATGCTCAACCACTGAGCCACCCAGGCATCCCCCCAACTCTCTCCTCATGATCACAGACGTCCTCCAGGCTTCCCTGGATTCCATTAAAATTGATATGAATCAAAACAGAAAGTTTAAGATTATCTGAAGAAAAGATCTGCATAAAGCCTTTTCAGAATAGAACCAAATACCTACTATGGTTTTCCCAAAGGATTGCACTGACTCTACAATGTAGAGTAAAACTGAGTACCTGGTAGTATTTGGAGGATCCTCAACTGTAGGTCATAGTATATACATTCTCATATTTGGGTTAGAGAGATAACTACCAAATTTAACTGGGACCAAGTTCCTGTTTCTAAACTTTATGCTTTCCAAAATATTTAGCATCCTTTGTTTAATAAAAGAAGCAAGAATCACAGAATTACAAAGATTACAATAGATTTTTGAGGTGACATTCCAGATTTTTCAAAATTTCTGTAACACTTGATAAAATTCCTAGTTACTTATCAAGGATCATTACTCTTTAGGTGTCCTATAAAACTGTTGATTCTTTGAAAAATGAAGGTTATTTCTCTCCAGTTATATTTTGTTTTTCATACCAAAAATATACTTGCATTTTAATATACTTCATGAACTATTTTCTCTGAAAGAACACATTTGATCCCAAATGCAATCATGTTAATGAAATACATAGAGCATCTTCAGAAAGTAAGTAATAAAAGGAAGTAAACAGTGAAAGTGTTTTAACTTATGAATATGGAAATTATATTATGTATGTCTTGTGTATCTAGGGGGTCAAAGCAGGAAAAAATAAGTTATGTGATAATATCTATTACATGCTGTACCTTGCTCACAAATGCTTTATCATCATCGTTTAATAAGGGATGCTTTTTAAAATACATCATCAGCCAAAAAGGTATCTAATTTTGTTCTTCACTATTAATTGCCTCTTGGATTACATAAATTGTGCTTCCCCTAATATAACCAGTTTAATCCTTTTTAATTAAAAACATTTCTTAAAAAAATTCAATCCATTTTGTTTCCCTACTACTAATAATATATTGGACACTATTATATTGAGTGGGCCCAATATCCATTTGACCCCCTTCTTCTTGCCTAATCAAATTCACAGAGCTCCCATCTCAACAAAGACATATAGCTCAGGGGAACATGATGCCATCTTGGAGAGTCCATGTTGTCTAAACTAATCATAATAATTCCATTCCCCTTGATTGGATTAGAAATGAGCATGTAACCCAATGTTGCTTAATGAAGCATTTAGGCTAGTCTTCTGGGTGACCTCTAGGAAAATGGTACAGAATGAGGAGACTTCTTCTAGGTATTGGTGTACCTAGATGAGTGATGTGGAACTGCTACAGCAATCTATATAGAAGTCTTGGATAAGGACATAACATGGATTAGGACATATTCCAGAGAATCTAGAAGCCACCCTACCTCTGTACCTCAGCTTAAGACAGTATAAAACAGGTTTCTTTGTTGTTTAAGAGGAATACAACTAAAACATCAATCATCCATGAAAATAGACAATAATTGTGCAATATTTGAAGACATCTAGATGAGATTCCATCATTTTCAGAGATTGAGAACCATTTACCTAAAACCAATTCTTCCTGGACTCTAACCCAATCTTGCCTAATGCTATAAGTCACTATGATTATTTTTTAAGATTTTTTATTTATTTTAGAGAGAGAATACAAATGAATAGGGATTGGGGCCAGGAAGAGGGCCAAAGGAGAAAGTGAGAATCCTCAATCCCACTCCCTGATGAGGGAAGAGCCCATGCAGGACTGGGTCCCAGGACCCTGAAATCATGACCTGAGCCAAAATCAAGAGCCCCAGACTTAACCGACTGAACCACCCAGGACCCAGTCACTATAATTATTTTCGACAACCAGATAGAAAGAGACTAAAACTCTATTAGAGGCAATACTGTTTGATTTTCAAAACATGTTTATTGAGCATCAAACAAACAAAAATAAAAACCCAGGAGGTAGCCACTTTTTTTTAAGCTAAGCATGAAAAAATATATATTATTAGACTTAAATATGAAAAAGAATGTCTAGTTCCTTGGGGAGCAAGCACTCTTGGACAGAATCCTTTTGTACTGTTTGCAGCTTATTGATACAAAGAATCCTTTAGTAGATGTACAATAGTGTGAATTCAGTAATTTTTTAGAGAAGATATCATCACCCTGATGTGTCAGAGTAAATGAAAGCCCCTCAAAAAATATTGTTTTCACTAGTAATCTTATAATCAAGATATTTTGCTTCCACAGACTGTGCTGATATTAAATGTTGCAATGTGGAGAGATTGAACAAGCATCTTTGCTAAAAATAAGTTAAGATAATGGAAAGGTAAAATTAGTAGTGGACAGGCTTAGCCTCCCCTTAAACTTTTGACAGAGAGAAAATATATAATCACATTGTTCCATACCTTATTTCTCTGCCACTCCCCTCTGCTCTGTTCTGGTACTTAACTTTCACCTTCCAAATACTGATTTCAAAGTGAGTCCCATACTTATAAATACCATGAAGTAACACACTGGATTGCTAAAGAAGAAGAAGAAGAAGAAAAATCAATAAGAGGAGGGCAAAACAACAGAGAGCCATCAACAGAACAGAAATCTTTTGAAGGATTGTTGAAAGATATAATCCATGAAGAAATAAAAACTTCAGAAAAGCATGATTAAAATGTCTAAAAGTGTTTTATGAAAATAAGAGAGTATTGGGGACTTCTGGTCTCAGAGTATAGAAAATGAACACAAGAAAAAGAAAGGGTTACTAAGATATCTATGATGGTGATCAGTTTGGGAACTGCACTTGAAGCAGCCAGGACAGGTGGCTGAATAGTGCAAGTGCAAGGACTTGTTCTATGCAGCAGGCACCACCAGCCTTTGCTCTTAGGCTGGACCTGTGAGTTGAAGATGGAGAGACAAGGTCATGTCTGTGGTAACAAGTGACCATAAAAAAGATGGGAAATCTCCACACATTTTCATGAGCTGCTGGCCTGCCATTGACAATTGGCAGAGACATTGCTGGAAACAGAACAACCAGATCCACTAGGATCTGGAAATCAAAATAGGTAGGAAGATAACAAGTCTTCCAAAACCATTACCTTGACATAGAAAGATCAAGCTTAACAAACAGAATCTCTATTCTCCAAAGAAGCAAAAATCCTGTGGTAAAATCTCAGAGCCTGAAAGATAAGAAGAAAACCCAAAAGATTTTTAGAGATTAAATAAAGAAAATCAAACTGGTATACAACTTTTTTTTATTACAAACACAGGATGCTAGATCACAAGGGAGCAACACCTTTAATTGCTAACAAAAACAAAAATGAAAAGCCTCAAGTTCCTCAACTAAGTTAATGTACAAATGTGAGGAAAAAATAAGAACATTTAAGAAGTTGCAAAGACTATGTATGAAGAAATTGCTTAAGACTATACACAACATATAAATATGGATTCAGGGTAGATAAAAAATATAAAATACAACAACTATTAGTGAAAAACTAAATCCTCTAATAAATTAATGTTTAAATAATATGAAGAAGTAATAATTGGAAAGTAAAATTCCATGTGACCAAAATAAGCAGTAAGAGAGATAAGATGGAAAGAAAAGCAAATTATGGAAAATCTGGAGGGTTTCCCAAGTGTTTTCCATCATTTGACACTTGGAACTGCCACAGGTACTCACACATTGTCAAATCCAGATCAAATCAATGAATTCCTAGAAAAATGAAAATTAACAAAATTGCCTTAAAGAATAGAAAGAAAATATGAAACAGTACAACACACCTAGAGGCAACTGGAGATTCTAGATAAAAATCTATCCCTGAAATAGGCATCAGGCTGACTCACTTTTAGTGTCTAACAAAAAGATGATTCTTTTATTTTACAAACCATTTCAGAGAATAAGGAATAAAAAGGTGGAAAGCATCCCTGCACAATTTCTGAACCTAACTTCACCATGATCTCAAAAGCAGACAAGAGTAGCACATAGAAGATAGATAGATAGATAGATAGATAGATAGATAGATAGATAGATGATAGATAGATGATATAGATATACTGCTTAGTTCTAAAATTATAAAAATTTAAACAAAATATTGGAAATCATACTAATGAAATTCTTAAGAATGTCAAGGCTTATTTAACATTTTAAAAGGTTAATAAATTAACTCATTGCATCAAGATAGTAAAAGAAAAAAAGAATCAACTTCAAGGATACAGAAAAGCTATTCTCAACCTGGATGCAAAAAAGCTATTTCTAACCATACTAAGACAGAAATAAATGGGAACATCTTTGAAGTTATTTAAGAAACACCTACCAAAAACAATGGTTGATATCATTCTTAACATTGGCATATTAGAGACTTAATAATTAAAACGGAAAAATATAAGAAGATTATGATTAAAAAGAAGAAAAATATCAGAATATATGTTAGATACTATGACTATTTGATATTTCCACTCTATCTTTCATGTGCTAAATAAATGAAAAAGAAGAACATAAGAGCATCAATATTGGAAAAAGACTAGGCATCTTACTGTTCTAGGTGCTATTAATTTCTGCTTTGGAAGTTGAAGAAAGAGATTGAATGCAGTTTAAGTTAAAGGAGAGACTATATGACTGTGAACAGATACATGATTTACTATGTGGTTTTGTGCCAGCAGGATGCATTTTGAAAAATAAAAATAAAATATTAGACCTCTACTTCACAGCTGTTGTAAAAAAGATATCATAAAATTTAAAATAAGTGGCAAACTTAAAAAAACATATTTGGAAACTAGTTAACACTAAATAACACCAAATTAGTTTTTAAAATTAAAAAAAAAAGCTAGCTGAAGAAAATGATTAAAGAATACAAATAGGCAATTCAAAGACAAGAATTTAAAATTGCCAACAAATATGCAACAGGATGGCAAACACAACTTTTCTGTCCCAAAGTTTCCAAGAAACTCAGGAAACTATGACAAAACAATAGACTTCAAGTATCCCTCATTCTAAACAGAGTGCTATGAAGAGATGCACAAAGGCGTCAGGCAAAAATGTGTTCCCCACGGGAGACAAACACCCTTCTCTGGTCTGTCCAGAAGTGAATTTGAAGAAGCCTCAGGGGAAATTTCTCTGGAAAGAATGGTTAGTGCAATTTGAGTAGCTTTTCAGCAAGTTAGGAGAGGCTGTCTTTTCTTTACCTCAGATAAGGTGAGGGGCTTCCAGAGGTCAGTAGTAGTGGATCATGGGAAGGAGAATCAGACTGGGATTACCACAAAAGGAAAACTACAAGCTTTCACTTAGGATAGGTTATTCTGAGGTAGACCATTGAAGTCATCAAAAATAACTAGAAAAGCTGGATCAAATACAAAAATCACCTGATTAAGGGCGTGAAAGAACTATAAAGGCAGCATAAATATGAGAGGCTGAGATTTCAGGTAGAAGGGAAATTCCCTGAGGCTGACCAGACATCCCATGATAATTTGTAAACAGCAGTAAGGGTAGAAAGACTAAGAAATGGAGAGAGAGAGAGGGATCCCTGGGTGGTCAGTGGTTGATCCTCTGCCTTTGGCCCAGGGCACGATCCTGGAGTCCCAGGATCGAGTCCCACATCAGGCTTCCTGCAGGGAACCTACTTCTCCCTCTGCCTGTGTCTCTGCCTCTCTCTCTCTCTCTCTCTCATGAATAAATAAAATATGTAAAAAGAAAAAGAAAGAAATGGAGAAAGAGAGAGAGAGAGAGGAGCAGCTGCTTTAGGGTAGAAAATACTGACAAATCAGGACTTTATGTCCATGACCCAGGAGTGAGGCAAAGTGCAGAGAAGGAATCTGAAAATCTGATCATCTTTCTCCTCAAAGCATCATAATTCTTAGGCAGCTCAGGTGAGAGGGAAAGAAGCTGAAAAAGCAGCTGGTAAGAGGCAGAGAAGGTAAGCAGATTTATGGCAAAACTCTGCCATAAATGGAAGAGAATACCTGGTGGAAGAGAATAAAACTGAATAAGGATTCACCAAGATGGAGAGAACCTTGCGAAAATCTCAGATTTTCAGTTTGGATCACTTAAAGATGATCCTCTAAGAGTAAAAGCAATCCTGAAACAGAAAACTTCTGAAAATACTTAATCACTGCTTGTATTAATGAGGTCTGACTGTGTTCTAACTACTTACCAGAAAATAAAAATAATATTCTATGATGGAATAAAGAATAATTTAGACTGTTTACAGTTAATTTATAATACTTGACATTCAATCAAAAACCAGCAAAAAAAAAAAAAAAAACAAAAAAAACAGCAAGTATATCTAAAGACAACATGAGACAAAACCAGGAAATAGAGATCTTCAGGGTTATTCAGATATTTCAGTTATCAGATATAGATATCATTCAAGAATGATTACTTTGTTTAAGAAAAGAGATAATTATATAAATAATTTCTCAAAACAAATATAAACTATAAGAGAACTAAGATTACATTAGACATGAAAAATACTTGACTGGAATTAAGAATGTAATTGGTGGAATTAATTCGTGCAAGGAGGATTCGTGCCCCAAAGATAAAGCAACCGAACATATGCAGACTGAGTACGAAGAGGAGAAAACAAGAAAATATAATATAAAATATATAAATATAAAATATTTATATCAATATTATATATATAAATATATAAATATAAAAAAACAAGGAATATAGAAAAGGGTTAAAGATCTCAAAGTTACATAAGACAAGATGAAAAAAATCCTACATAGATATTACTCGAGTCTCAAAAAAAATTCGAGAGAGAGTAGCAGAGAATTAATATTGAAAAATCTAATAGCTTAAGAATTTGCAGAATTGATGAAACATACCAAGTCACAGAGTAAAGAAGTATCATTTGCTCCGAAGAGGATGCAAACAAATAAACAACAACAACAACAAAAACTATACTAAGTATATCAGAGTAAAACTATACAAAACCAAGGAAAGATAGAAGAAAATCATTTGCCTTAAAAGGTGCAATTTTGCAACTAAAAGCTGACTTCTTAAAAGAAAAGACAGTAGAGGACAATAAAAAGATTTTGCTAAAGGCTAATTGAAAGTCAAATATCAAATAAAAATATTCCCAGATAATAATGAGACATAAATCAATTATCTTGCCAATCGAACTTAAACAAGATGAAAGGATGAACAGGATTTCTTCATCCAGAAGGAATACAATGCTTGACAGACTGTGGAAATTCAGGAAAGAATGATGTAACTCCATAATTAAAATGGTGACTGGGGCACATGGGTGGTTTAGTGGTTGAGCATCTGCCTTTGGCAGGGCGTGATCCCTGGGTCCTGGAATTGGGTCCCACATCCAGCTCCTTGCGGGGAGCCTCCTTCTCCCTCTGCCTCTCTCTCTCTGTGTCTCTCATGTATAAATAAATAAAATCTTTAAAAAATGGTGACTATATGGGTAACTGAAGGTGAATACAAATTCTAAAATAATAATATACTGAGGGATTAAAGTAGAAATAAAATACATGAAACCAAAAATACAAAAGCAGGAGGGCTTGAATGGAATTAAAGTTTTTTGAGAATTAAGTGTTCTTCATTACTCAGAATGTGTAAGAGGTAGTAAATTCCTGAAGCACTTGAAAAAGTTTGTGCCTGTTGTAATCTCAAAAGTAACCAATTAAAAAATAGTAGTAGAAGAATATGAAACTGACAACATAATAGAAGAGGAAAATGGAATAACAAATATACTTGAGTAGCTGAAAAGAAAGAGAGAAGAAGAAACATAAAAGAGCTGGGATAGTTTTAAAGAAATCAGAAGCTGATAGATTTAAACTCAATATATGAACAATAAAATTACAAAAATAACATTCTGGATAACTGAATCGAATGGCAAGACTATTAAAAATATGACCAAACATGCTGCTTTAGGAAGATGTGGCACAGCGGTTGAAAGTTTGAGAGTAGAGAAGAGTGTGTGATGCAAACACTAACCAAAGGAGCGCTGCTGACCCCATACTAAATGAGATAAAGAGGGCTCTGACATCAGAAAAATTATTAGAGATAAACAGGTAAAACTATTTACAAACCAAGGCAATGACTATGTTAAGGACTGGCCGTCACTGGGAAAGGGCAGAGAGACATCTTCTTGTTCAGCTGGCAAGGTTCTATGTGTTCATCTGAGTGGTAAATACACAGATATGTTCACTTTGGGAAAAATCCTAAAGTTGTACATTTAAGGATCTACTTTCCTGTGTGGCCCGTGTGCTTTAATAAAATATTACTTTAAAAGGGGGGTTCTTCTTCTCAAAAACAGCCTGAGGATGCAAAAGGGAAGGAGACTCCCGAAACCCAGAGCATGGAAAACAGGTGTCACTCAGGTTCAGGAAGCCGGAACAACGCACCTCGCTTCAGAGGGAAATACCAAGGACATGAAAAAAGCCTCCCACAGAGATAAACAAAACAATTGTGGTTTTTATACCCATTGCCAAGAGAACAATAACCAGAGATTTTAAGTCTACCAAGATAATGGAACTGTGTCCTTCTTTCCTAATCCTTTTTCACACTAAACTCAACCTTTGAAGGGCTAGAAAAATTGATTGAGAATGGGGAAGACAGAAGAATGAAGAGATGAGTTAATAAAATATGGCCCCTTGGCCACTAAAGATCTCCAGCTGGGAGAGAGGAAGAGTTTTAAAATGAATAACAAGCGTTGGTGTTGATCTTATACAACACAGAATTTCTGAAACTACTGAGATGAGAATGTTCTGAAAGAATAACCCAGAAAATCTATGTTACTTACTCCAGATTTCATCCAGAGGCAGGGAAGAATGATTCCAAGGACTGGTCTCAAAAAGTCGGCTGCAGGAAGAAGAAATAGAATTGGTTCTGCATTGCATCATCTTGACTACAGTTCATCAAATAAATGTTTTATGTTTGAAAAAATGTAGCCGAATATGAAGGAATCAGGGAAATATAAGTAAACACATTGACATCATTTTTCATACTTCAGGTTGGCAAATTTCAAAAGACTGATAAAATCCATTTTTGTAAGGAGTAAAGGAGATGAGAACTCTCCCACAATGTTGATAGGAATGTCAATTGGTAAAATAGTTTTAGGAGGTAATTTGGTATTTTTTATACATTTTATTTTATTTTATTTTATTTTTTTAAGAATTTTATTTTTTTATTTTTTTTTCACCTTTTTTTTTTTTAATTTTTTTTTATTTATGATAGTCACAGAGAGAGTGAGAGAGAGGCAGAGACATAGGCAGAGGGAGAAGCAGGCTCCATGCCCCGGGAGCCCGACGTGGGATTCGATCCCGGGTCTCCAGGATCGTGCCCTGGGCCAAAGGCAGGTGCCAAACCGCTGCGCCACCCAGGGATCCCTTTTTTATACATTTTAAATGCAAACCATTTGACTCCATACTTTCAGTCCTAAGAATTTATCTTAAAAGAGTCTCACAAGTTTGTATACAAATATTTACACAGAAATGTTTAAAAGCTGCATGCTTGAATCAGTCTAAATTTTCATCAGTAATTTTAATTTTTTTTTAATTTTTTTATTTATTTATGATAGGCACACAGTGAGAGAGAGAGAGAAGCAGAGACACAGGCAGAGGGAGAAGCAGGCTCCATGCACCGGGAGCCCGATGTGGGATTCGATCCCAGGTCTCCAGGATCGCGCCCTGGGCCAAAGGCAGGCGCTAAACCGCTGCGCCACCCAGGGATCCCTTCATCAGTAATTTTAAAGAGTATATGTATTTGTGAAATATTATGGAGCCATAAAGCAGAATAAAGTATGCACAGAGAAGATGCTAGGGAGAGAGACAAAAGACAGAATAAGATTCAGAGATACAAAGATAGGCAGATATGCCAAAGTCTTCAAAACAAGTCTTATTAACTTTTTAAAAAAGTGTGTTATTTATTTATTCATGAGAGACACAGGCAGAGATATAGGGAGAGGGAGAAGCAGGCTTTCTGTGCAGAGCCCGATGCAGGACTCAATTCTGGGATCTAGGAATCAGGACCTGAGCCAAAGGCAGATGCTTAACCACTGAGCCACCCATGTGCCCCAAGTCTTACTAATTTATAAACAAGATAAAAATACAATTTTTGAACAATACAAGAATGTACCATCCACAGGGCACCTGAGGGGCTCAGTTGATTAAGCATCTGCCTTGGGTGCAGGTCATGATCCAAGATCCTGGGACCAAGTCCTGAGCTGGGCTCCCAGCTCAGCAGAGAGGCTGCTTGTCCCTCTCCCTCTACCCTTCCCTGCAACCTATGCTCTTTCTCTCTCACTCTCTCTTTCTCTCAAATAAATAAATAATTTTTTTAAATAAAATCTTTAAAAGGAAAAATCAAGTGTACTATCCACAAGATCAGAAATACCCTAAAAGAGAGTTTGGAACATGGTAGGCAGTCTCTAAATATTTGTTGAATGAATAATAATGTCCTATTTATGTAAAAAATTGAAAACAGAGGGGTATTTAAGTATATCACTTTATACAGTTTTATATTACATAAACTTTTGGAATAAAAATTTTAATCATGTCATACTCAAAATGTTCAAATTAAAAAGTACATGCTTCACATATGCTAGTTCTGACATTCTCTAGTTTACTGACCTTGGACAAGTGTACTAACCTACTAATTTACTGACATCCCCAGACATTTTTAAAACAAAGATAATAAAATACAATTAATGGGATTTTGTGAGAATAAACAACATGTGAATAACAATTAACCAACTGCTTGATGCATTGTGCAGTCATTAAATGGCAGCAGGATATTATTTATCACTCTCCTCACCTCCAATGTAACCTACTGTCCTATGCTGACCTTTTTTTAATCTAAGTTTCTCAATGGTGGACCCCAGCCAGGTCTGACATAACCAACCATCACTTTAAAATACCCTCTTATTCATTAGAGCTATTCATTAAAAATTTGTTTCATAGAGAAAAAATAAAAACAAATAAAACAAAAAAATACTTGGATGCTTACCATTTACCTCAAGTTATACAACAAAATATATTACAGCAAGATCAAAGGCTAAATGTAAATATTTTAATAATAAAAATAAAAATATAGGTAATATTAATATGATCTCTAGTTCTGCAGACTTTTTAAAAAATTAACCATAGTTAGATCAATAACAAAGCAGTTAATAGATTTGACAAAAATGGGAAACAGTATTAATGCTATAAACAAAATTCAAAGCAAACATAAGGCCTAAAAGTTTTTCAACAAAGATAGCAATCACAGATATAAAATGGTCTATTATATCTACTATAAAACAAAGGACCTTCTAAAGATACCAAGACAAAAGATAATATAATTCACTTCCCCTTAATTTCAGTGATAACTCAGTTTTTAAAAAATATATTAACTGCTTTTTTATTGAAATAATTTTATCCACATTTTCCCAGTGAAATTAACCAATATATTAAAACAAAAATATACAATGCGCCCTCATTCATTATTAGTATTTTGTTACAATCTTTCCAATAAAAATTTGGCAATGTGTATCAAGAACATTACAAATAGCTGTAATGTGTGATTTTATCATTTCACCGTTAGGAATTTATTCTACAAAAATCATCTTAAGGGCATCAAAGGATTCACAAAAAATATGAAGTATTATTTGTCACAGTGAAAACAGTGGTTAGAGCATAAATTTCAACCACTCATAGAGTGGTAAAATAATATTGCAAAGTCATTATTAAAGATGTGGAGAAATATGATATAACCTTAAAAAATAAAAAGGCTGCAATATTAAATGCATAGTATATCTGAAATATTTATTACAAATGCAGATATCTCTTACATATGCATAGTAAGAGATTAGAAAGAAGTCAGTCAAAATATTTATCACTGGGTTGGGACTGAGACTCACTGACTAATGTGGGGAGGCTGTATTCCAGAATGAGAAAGCATGACATTTGGAGGTAGAGTCATGGGTTTTTAAGCCCAGTTCTGAATCCTTGAGGAAGTTGCTTAATATTTCTGAATATAAATCTCATCATCTGTTCAAAAAAAAAAGTACATATATGCATAATTTGTAGTTTTTAGACCATTTGTGAACTAAAATACGTAAAAGAATCCAGTCTAATTCCTGGCTCATGGAAGGAGCTGAACAAATATTAAAATTTTTAACTTTACATATTTTTTTTATATTTTCCAAGTTTCCTACCAGAGAGCTCGTAATTGATTTTTGGAATTGGAAAATTTTCTGAATGCTAATTATCCTTTTCCCCTGTTTTCCATTGCACCTAACCTAAAACAAGCAAAACGTCACCTATACCTTGATTCCATTAATATTAGTTAACATCCCAGTAAGGGAAAACAACAACACACAAGTCAACTTATATTAGTGCTTATATGTTGGCTAAATCTATTAACTCTCTGGAAATATATAATTTAAAAGACTTTGCTTATGTCTGCCTTGCAAGCCTTGCAGAATGAAAACTGACTCTATTTTACCTCCCAACACATAGCACAGAACCAACATCTAGATATTCATAAAAATCTATGAACCTAATGGGTCTGCAGATATGAAACTCCAGGCATTTATAGCAGGTACTGGAAAATATTTCAAGGGCAAGAGTCCTTCTGGTATGCTATATTTTAAGTCAAGCAGGAAACCACTTAGTCAACTGTATCAGTCAAGATCCAATCAGGAGGCAAAACAAAAAGAGAGAGAGAGAGAGAGAGAGAGAGAGAATGGCACAACAGAGGGTTTCTCTAGTAGTGAGTAAAAAAAACTAAAAAACACAATAGCATAGATACAGAGAATATCCATGGAAGGGGCACAGACATATCCCACCAAAACTGTCAGGGCTTGAGATACAGATTGAAACATTCACTAAGTTAACACATTCTCAGAACTTGAAATGCCAGGAAAAGTCCCCCCACAGGGAAAGATTGTACCTCAGAACTGGGGGCAAAAGTGTCCAAGGGAGTGACAGCGAGACCACTTGCTGCTAGATACTGATGGTCACATGTGCAGGAGGCCCCCGGTCTTAGAGAACACCCCTGCAGGACAGGAGCTGATGATGCTCAACCCGCAGTTCAAGAGCCTGGTGATGGAGAAGTGGTGCCCACTTCGGGAGCCTGCCAAGAGAAGCACATCAGAGCATTCTTCTGCCTCAATGTGTGCCCTCTCATGATAGCTAGCAAATAAATAAATAAATAAATAAATAAATAAATAAATAAATAAATAAATAAATATTTACAGGGCTCATCCTGATAATCACAGAGGAATTAATGAAGGTGAATCGAAAAAGGACAGACAGTTCACAATTTGGCTACTCAGCCTCCATATTCTCATTTCTACACGTGTTTCTTTGCAATAACAAAATTCTTCTATATTTTCTAACAAGATAAAAATATTCTCTTTACAAGTAAAGAAGCTCTTGCTTGCTCCCCAAGATGAGGAGAAGCACAATTTCAATAGTCATTATATCCATTACAACCTTTAATAAATACTTCCCAAATTCTATCACAGTTCCAGGAAATACTCTGTTGCCTTAGACTAAATTTTAAAATTAACCTCCAACAACATGGATATATTTTTTTTAATTTTTATTTATTTATGATAGTCACAGAGAGAGAGAGAGAGGCAGTGACATAGGCAGAGGGAGATGCAGGCTCCATGCATCGGGAACCTCATGTGGGATTCGATCCCGGGTCTCCAGGATCGCGCCCTGGGCCAAAGGCAAGCGCCAAACCACTGCGCCACCCAGGGATCCCAACAACATGGATATAAAATAAAAATTAAAAAGAGATGAGAGAAAAACATTATTAGAATATAACAATAAACACATATATATAATAAGCAAAAATATTTATATAAAGGTAAAATATTCCTCATCTCTGTAATTCCTCACAAGAATATAAAACATATATAATGCATCTCTTTTCCACTACTAATTTTATATTTCCCTTCCCTTAGTCAGAACTTCAGTTGGTCAAGATTCTTTACCTTGTGGAGTGATATAAACCTTTTTTTCCTGAAAGATCTGATTTCTTAATCATGCTGCCATTTAGAGGGGTGGGGTGCTACTGTAGTTTCTCATTAATCTTTATTTTGGGACATGGAAGTACTAAGAAACACCTTAAAAGATCCTTAGAAGAACCTCTGGATTTCAGATTTAGTCTTACTTATCCCATTTGTGTAACAACAACCCAATTTCTCTTCGGTAATTGGAGTAAATCATTCCATCAAACAGAATAACCCCTTTTTCTACCTGTTGGCTCTGTGGCATAAAAAGACTAAATTGGCCAGGTAGCAGTCTCATCTTCTAATTCAACAGAACCAACATTATGTCCCATAGTTGAAGCAAGCCCAGCCTAAAGACTAAGGTTTCCAAGCCAACAGAGTTCAAGGTTGTTGAGTCAGGAAGCAAATATTCTGCAGGGAGATTACTGGCTATGTAGCGAGAAAAAAACACCCTCATTTCCATCCTTGATTCCCAGGTCCATGTCTTCTGGCTATGGCAGACTCAGCATCATGTAAAGGTCTCTGCTTCCAAATATATACTCATTCTGTATGTCAGAAGCACATCCTCCCAGGGTGTTGTCTCCCAATTGGCACTGGAACTGAGTCTTCAGTAAGCCATTCCACATATTTATTAATTCTGCAATTTCTGGTTGATGAAGTATGTGGAAAGACTAGTTAATTCCATGGGCATAAGCTGTTGCTATACTTCTTTTGCTATGAAGTCAGTTTTTTGATCAGAAGAAATGCTACAGAATGGCATGATAGTGGATAAGGTATTCTCTGGCCCCACAGATGGGGATGCTCTCAAAAGCAGCAGGAGAGGAAAATCCATATCCAGAGTATGTGTCTATTAGAATGAGAACAAGTCTCTACTCCCTCCATGATGATGTTCCAATATAATCAATCTGTCTGGCTGATCCCCTTGAAGAATGTACCATGTTGGGGACCAAATGTTAATTTCTGCTATTGATATATTATGTAGTAAGCAGTTCATTAGTCAGGTCATCACTAGAAAGAAAAATTCCATGCTGTTAAGTCATGTGTAGTCTATCCCCATCACCATGATACCTTTATTCATGAATTAGTTGATAAGCACTAGAGAACATACTGGAAAAGGTTATCCACAGAATGTATTGTTCTGTCCACCTGATTATTAAGATTCTCCTCTGTGGTGGATGAACTTTGATCTGTATTCACATGGATTTCACAAATATTTTCACACTGTGTTCCCATTCTGAGAAGTCCATCCTTTTCTTCCATAGACTTCCTTATTGCCAATTATCACATCTGGTTTCTTTCAAGTCCCTGACCATCCAGCTATAACATTAGTAATTATTCATAAATCAGTGAAAATCCTTAGCTCTAGCCATCCCTCATTACAGGCATAGTGGACAGCCATAGGAATTGCATTAGGGCTTTTACAGTGGGAGGAATTTCTTTCACTCTGGCATACAGAGAGCACCCCTAAGAGGGGCCCAATTGAGCAGTATCATCATATGGGTAATTACTCATATGTTCAGGACTTGTCTTAGTTCAAACTCTTATAGATCATTTTCTTTTAATGACATATTACTGCTGAGCATGTGGAAATTTATGGTATGTCAGAAAACATCCAGCTTGTGATGGCACATGGTTACCTGATGTCTCTTGGTTAGGAACTCAATCTTTATGAAGGCCCAGTAGCAATCCAGTAGCTCTTTCTCAAAACAACTGCGGGAGGCAATACAGAATTTCTCTAAAATCTTAGGGCTTTGAATTAGGGCTTTCCAAAGATTCCATACAGCATTTCCATTTGCCAAAAACATGACAAATATGATTAGATCTGCTGGACCATAGGAAGGCTCAGGTGATAATGTGGCCTTTACTATAGCCTGGACTCGCTGCAGAGAAACTCTGGTTTTTCTTGAGACTTGAATTCAAAGTTAAAGGACTCGACCTTGTTTCATTTTATTTTATTTTATTTTAATTTATTTTATTTTATATTTTATTTTTGTGAATACTCAAGGAAACTCAAAAGGATTCATTTTATACCACAATTCTTATGGAGATTATTACTGCAATAATGGTTATAATTGGCATATTGGCTAAACACAAAACAAAATTTTAGCATATCTATTTTCTCCCAATAGGCAAATCTCCACTGTTAAACCTCAAAGCGTTCTTTCAAAGTCAATCCTTGATTTAACCCAGCTTTGTTTTTGATAAAGCTTAAATCAATTGAGAATGATCAGGGTGCCCTTGGCACTTTCATGTGGATTAAATATCAGTTAGGCTCATTAGTTATGATTTTATAACAGCCCCTATCCCACTTTTAGATCATAGGTTTGATAGAACGTGGATCCCAATGGCTATTGTAGTATTTGTACTTCAAAGCACCAGAGACCTGGAAGCCCAGGTGTGTTTTCAAAACGTTGGGAAAGTATTTGTTCTCAAATTCTGAATAGAAAAGAAAAAAAAAATATATTTATTAAAATGCCTCCAGTGCCTTTGCCTCTGTTCCCAGGAAACATTTCATTACTCAGTGAATGTGTAGTTTTTTCTCTCTATTCCTAACCATTTAATAAGGCAGAGTGATTGGCTTTACTCTGGACTAACATAATCCACAAAGAGAATATTTCTTTTCCTTCCTTTAGTCTTTAGATGAAAACAAAAATACTTCTATTTGACAGAGATAAATTGGGGCAGAGGATGAAGGTGAGACATTGTTACCAGTTTGAGGACAGATATATCCATTTGCACTCATCTTCTCACTGAAGCGAAGACCTACAGGAAGAAAATGATTATAACTTTATCTGGGCCACTGAGGAAATAGAATCATTAATAACTAGACAGTGTAGTAGTAGGCTCAGCTCTAAACTTGACTCCTGGGAAGCACTACAGGAAGAAGAAAACTATTGGAATTAAGAGAAACATCTCTTCTTCATCTGTTTTTATGGTATTTTAAAATATCTTACAACAACAGAAAAAGTTCATAAGTTTTATCCCAAAATAACATGCTCCTATGCTGACACAACTATTCATGAAATGTTTCTCTTTATCTCAGTAACATTTCCTTTTCGGGTGTAGATTTAAAAAAAAAAAAAAAAAACCTTCAAAAATGTTTGAACTCTCCTACCTTTCTACATCCAAAGCAAGAAACTGTGAGTAACCTATGTTATCACTAACTCTGAGCCAAAAGAGACTTAAAAAGCAACACGTACCTGTGACATCTCAACAGCTTCTAGTTGGAATAGCTATGTAATCAGAATCACACCAGGAATGTATAGTTTAATAACAACAAAAGCAAGTCAATCATGAAAATTTAAACATGATTATCTTTTATGATTGTTATTTGGCAAGCAACTGTAAACCTCATTACTTAATAAGGATTACATTTAAATTTATTTTCCTCCAAAAAGTGAGAAAATTATTGCGTACAAGCATTATTTATTAAATGTTGCAAATGAGCTGAATTGCATGCAAGCACTGTTGGAAAAAAAGAAAAAGATTAAACAGTTGAAGATGACACAAACAAATGGAAAGATATTCCATGTTCATGGATTGGAAAATAAACATTATTGAAATGTCCATACTACCCAAAGCAATCTATGGATTTAATGCAATCCCTATCAAAATGCCAACATTTTTCTTTCTTTTTTTATTTAAATTCAATTTGCCAACATATAGTAGAACACCTAGTACTCATCACATCACATGCCTTCTTTAATGCCCATCACCCAGTTACCCCATCCCCCCACCGACCTCCCCTCCAGCAACCCTCCATTTGTTTCTCAGAGTTAAGAGTCTCTCATGGTTTGTCTTCCTCTCTAATTTTTCCCCATTAAGTTTCCTCTCCTTCCCTTATGGTCTCTTTCACTATTTCTTATATGCCACATATGAGTGAAACCATCTGATAATTGTCATTCTTCAGTTGACTCATTTCACTCAGCATAATACCCTCCAGTTCCATCCATATCGATATAAATGGTAGGTATTCACCTTTTCTGATGGCAGAGTAATATTCTATTGTATATATAGACCACATCTTCTTTATCCATTTATCTGTTGAAGGACATCGTGGCTCCTTCCACAGTTTGGCTATAGTGGACGTTGCTACTATGAACATTGATGGGGGAAAGGTGTCTCATCGTTTCACTACATCCACATGTTTGGGGCAAATACTCAGTAAGTGCAATTGCTGGATCTTAGGATAGCTCTATTTTTAACTTCTTGAGGAACCTCCACACTGTTTTCCAGAGTGACTGCACCAGCTTGCATTCCTACTAACAGTGAAAGAGGTTCCCCTTTTTCCGCATCCTCGCTAACATCTGTTGTTTCTTGTCTTGTTAATTTTAGCCATTCTCACTGGTGTGAGGTGGTATCTCATTGTGGTTTTGATTTGTATTCCCTGGTGGCAAGTGATGTAGAGCATTTTTTCATGTGCTTGTTGGCCATGTCTATATCTTCTTTGGTGAAATGTCTGTTCATGTCTTCTGCCCATTTCTTGATTGGATTGTTTTTTGGATGTTGAATTTGATAAGTTCTTTATAGATCTTGGACACTAGCCTTTTATTTAATATGTTATTTGAAAATATCTTTTCCTATCCTGTAGGTTCCCTTTTAGTTTTGTTGGCTGTTTCCTTTGCAATGCAGAAGCTTTTTATCTTGATGAAGTCCCAATAGTTCATTTTTACTTTTGTTTCCCTTGCCTTTGACATGTGTCTTGGAAAAAGTTGCCATGGCCACGTTCAAAAAATTTGCTGCCTGTGTTCTCCTCTAGGATTTTGATGGTTTCCTGTCTCACATTTAGGTCTTTCATCCATTTTGAGTTTATGTATGATGTAAGAAAATAGTCTAGTTTTATGCTTCTGCATGTACCTGTCCAATTTTCCCTACACCATTTGTTGAAGAGACTCTTTTTTCCATTGGATATTCTTTTCTGCTTAGTTGATCATAGAGTTGAGGATCCTTTTCTGGGTTCTCTGGGTTTTCTGTTCCATTGATCTATGTGTCTGTTTTTGTGCCGGTATCATGCTGTATTGATGATCACAGCTTTGTAATAGAGTTTGGAGTCAGGCATTGTGATGCCCCCAGTCTTGGTTTTCTTTTTCAACATTCCTCTGGCTATTCAGGGGTCTTTTCTGGTTCTATACAAATCTTAGGATTATTAGTTTCAACTCTGTGAAAAAAGTCCATGGTATTTTGATAGGGATTGCATTGAATATGTAAATTGCTGTGGGTAGCATAGACATTTCACAGTGTTTATTCACCCAATCCATGAACGTAGAATGTTTTTTCATCTCCTTGTGTCTTCCTCAATTTCTTTCATAAATATTCTGTAGTTTTTAGAGTACAGGTCATTTACCTCTTTGGTTAGGTTTTCCTAGGTATCTTATGGTTTTTGGTACAATTGTAAATGGGATCAATTCCTTAATTTCTCTTTATTCAGTCTCATTGTTAGTGTATAAAGACACAGCTGATTTCTGTGCATTGATTTTGTGTCCTGCTGTGTTGCTGAATTGCTATATGAGTTCTAGCAATTTGGGGATGAAGTCTTTTGGGTTGTCCATATACAGTATCATGTCATCTGCAGAGAATAAGAGTTTGACTTCTTCTTTGCTAACTTAAATGCCTTTTATTTCTTTTTGTTGTCTGATTGCTAAGGATAGGATTTCTAGTATTATGTTAAATAACAGTGGTGAGAGTAGACATCCCTGTTGTGTTCCTGACCTTAGGGGAAAAGGACTCAGTTTTTCCCCATTGAGAATGATATTCCCTGTGGGCTTCTCATTGATGGTTTTTATGATACTAAGGTGTGTTCCCTCTATCCCTACACTTTGAAGAGTTTTAATCAAGAAAGGATGCTGTATTTTGTCCAATTTTTTTTTCCACATCAATCAAAAGGATCATATGGCTCTTGTCTTTTATTAATGTGATCTATCAGATTGATTGATGTATGAGTACCACAAATATCCTTCACAGAACCTAAATCCTAAGTATGGAACCACAAAAGACTGCATAGCCAAAACAATCTTGAAAAAAATAAACAAAGTTAGAGGCATCAAAACTCCAGATTTCAAGCTATATTTTAAAAGCTATGTGAATTGAAATGGTATGGCACTGGCACAAAAATAAACACATAGATCAATGGCATAGGAGAGAAAGTCCAGAAACATGCCCATGATTATATGGTCAATTATTCTTCAACAAGGCAGGAAAGAATATTCAATGGGAAAAAGAAGGTCTCTTCAACAAATGGTGTCGGGAAGGTCTCTTCAACAAATGGTGTCGGGAAAACTGAACAGTTACGTGCAAAATAATATAACTACACTACACCACTTTCTTACATCATATGCAAAAATAAACTCAAAATGGATTAAAAACATAAACATAAGATCTGAAACTAGAAGAGAGTACAGGTAGTAATTTCTCTGACATCAGCCATAGTAACATTTTTCTAGATGTCTCTGAGGCAAGGGAAATAAAAGCAAAACTAAACTATTGAGATTACATCAAAATAAAAAATTTCTGCACAGTGAGGGAAACTATCAAAACTAAAAGACAACCTACTAAATTCAAGAAGATATATGCAGGTGACATATCTGAAGGGTTAGTATCCAAAATATATGAAGAACTTACGTAGCTCAACACCCCCCAAAAAAAATAATTCAATTAAAATGGGCAAAAGATCATAGATATTATCTTTTTTTAACATATATATATGTTAACATATATCATATATGTATGATACATATATATATATATAATGGACTATTAATCATAAAAAGTGAAATCTTGTTATTTGCAACAACATTGGTGGATCTAGAGTATTAGGCTAAGCAGAATAAGTTAGTTAGAGAAAGATAAATACTATATGATTTCACTCATGTGGACTCATGTCCACAGCAGATAAATCCATAGAGACAGGAAACAGATTAGTATTTGCCTAGGGCTACGGGTTGGTTGAGAGGAAATGAAAAATTATTATTAATAAGTACAGGGTTTATTTTTGGGTTGATGAAAGTATTCTTAATTCAATTGTGGTGATGGTTGCACAACCATGTGATTATATAAAAAGCATTGCATTGTATACTTTAAATAGGTAAATTGCATGGTATATGAATTATATCTTAATATAGCTGTTATTAAAGAGAAATGGGGGGGGGCGGAGGGAGAGAGAGAGAGAGAGACTTAACCAATTGCACTGTATAGACCTTCTTTAGATTCCTATTTGAACAAAGTTTAAATTAGGGAAAGTTAACCCTACTATTTAATAATATTGAAGAATGACTATTAAATTTTTGGAGTGGAGGGCAGCCCCAGTGGCTCAGTGGTTTAGCGCTGCCTTCTGCCCAGGGCGTGATCCTGGAGACCTGGGATCGAGTCCCACATCAAGCTCCCTCATGGAGCCTGCTTCTCCCTCTGCCTGTGTCTCTGCTCCTCTCTCTCTGTGTCTCTCATGAATAAACAGATAAAATATTAAAAAAAAAAAATTTGGGGGGGGAGTGGAAGAAAAAAATCCCTAGGAAAACCAACACTTGCCCCATAATTAATTGGAACTGAATGAGATGGCTTCCAGACCCCTAATAGCTGAACCCTGTGCCTTTCTGTAGGCATTTCCCATCACTGTATACTCATAAGCCTTCCTTATTGGCCTCACCCCTAAACCTTCTTTTGGCCACAACGATCTTAGAAATTCTTTGCAAGTGTCATGCCATTTTAATTCCTCAAGTCAAAAGATATACCAAAGGACCAATCAGTGTTTATATCTAAGAAGACTAAAGCCCCTAGATCACACTGGTAGATAGGGATGGAATTTAATCCCAATACAACTCCATTTCCATTGTCTGCTTATTTAAACTTAAATACCACATAATTTAGAGAAGTATTAACTTGATCTTTACTACCATGAATTTTCTAAAAAAAAAAAAAAATGTCATCACTTTGGAGACTATTTGAAATCATTTACTTTCAGGTATCAGCAGTCTGATGTTGTAGGATGTATATGTAAAAAACCAGAGACAGACAGAGTTGAGAGAAAAAAAAAAATTAGACAGCCTCACATGGAAAAATGAATATAACCAAAGGTCAAGTAAAGTTTCAGTTTGTTTGTTCACACAGGCTCTAATCTAATTTAAAAGCAGAATCTCACATCTGAGGAAATGAGACAGACCAGAAAGCCTAAGATATACGTTTGTTTTGTTTGTAAGAGGGTTTTGGAGAAAAGAAAATATTGTGGTAGAATTGAATTTACCTTAATTTGATTTTGTCAAGATAAAAAAAAAATAGAAAGAACAAATCACCTTTACAACTCAGAGTTTAAATTACATGCTGAGCGTAGACATCTGTGCCCTTAATAATTTGTGTTAATCTCCACAGTGGCCCATCCTATTTCTGAATATCACATAGAAGTCCTCAGCATCCATGTACCTAGTTCCCAATACCAGCACATAGACCTCTTATCTGGCATTGATAATTCCTCACTCCGGAAGACAATTTCAAAAATAACCCTTAACAGCATATCTATCAAAATGTCCTTTGTTCTCTTTCTTCTTAATGCTTCTAACTTTTTCTCTTCCTTTTTATTATACATATGAAAGTCATTTCCAGAGATGATGTCCCTGAAAATGACAGACTAGGGAATTTTAGAACAATTTCTTCCACCAAAGCAAAGAGTAACCTGGCAAAAACTGTCAAAATCAAATGTTTTGGGATCCTGAAATCTAATAAAAAATTTTAAAAGTACCAAGAATGTGCTTAATGAAGAAAGAAGCCACTGAAATTATATGAGAAACCATTTATTTTATTATTTATTTATTTTTTTTTTAATTAATTTTTATTGGTGTTCAATTTACCAACATACAGAAAAACACCCAGTGCTCATCCCATCAAGTGTCCCCCTCAGTGCCCGTCACCCATTCCCCTCCAACACCCGCCCTCCTCCCCTTCCACCACCCCTAGTTCATTTCCCCGAGTTAGGAGTCTTTATGTTCTGTCTCCCTTCCTGATATTTCCCAACATTTCTTTTCCCTTCCTTTATATTCCCTTTCACTATTATTCATATTCCCCAAATGAATGAGAACATACACGGTTTGTCCTTCTCCGATTGACTTATTTCACTCAGCATAATACCCTCCAGTTCCATCTACGTTGAAGCAAATGGTGAGTATTTTTCGTTTCTAATTGCTGAGTAATATTCCATTGTATACATAAACCACATCTTCTTTATCCATTCATCTTTCGATGGACACCGAGGCTCCTTCCACAGTTTGGCTATTGTGGCCATTGCTGATAGAAACATCGGGGTGCAGGTGTCCCGACGTTTCACTGCATCTGAATCTTTGGGGTAAATCCCCAACAGTGCAATTGCTGGGTCGTAGGGCAGGTCTATTTTTAACTCTTTGAGGAACCTCCACACAATTTTCCAGAGTGGCTGCACCAGTTCACATTCCCACCAACAGTGTAAGAGGGTTCCCTTTTCTCCGCATCCTCTCCAACATTTGTTGTTTCCTGCCTTGTTAATTTTCCCCATTCTCACTGGTGTGAGGTGGTATCTCATTGTGGTTTTGATTTGTATTTCCCTGATGGCAAGTGATGCAGAGCATTTTCTCATGTGCTTGTTGGCCATGTCCATGTCTTCCTCTGTGAGATTTCTCTTCATGTCTTTTGCCCATTTCATGATTGGATTGTTTGTTTCTTTGGTGTTGAGTTTAATAAGTTCTTTATAGATTTTGGAAACTAGCCCTTTATCTGATATGTCATTTGCAAATATCTTCTCCCATTCTGTAGGTTGTCTTTTAGTTTTGTTGACTGTATCCTTTGCTGTGCAAAAGCTTCTTATCTTGATGAAGTCCCAATAGTTCATTTTTGCTTTTGTTTCTTTTGCCTTTGTGGATGTATCTTGCAAGAAGTTACTGTGGCCGAGTTCAAAAAGGGTGTTGCCTGTGTTCTCCTCTAGGATTTTGATGGAATCTTGTCTCACATTTAGATCTCTCATCCATTTTGAGTTTATCTTTGTGTATGGTGAAAGAGAGTGGTCCAGTTTCATTCTTCTGCATGTGGATGAGAAACCATTTAAACTTACCTATCTACCATCCTTCCCTTCCCAGCTGGTTGGTGGGAATGAAGTGGCAACCCACACTTCTCATACAGTTTGTTGATGCCAGAGGGAGCAATATAGAGCTTGTTCTCAAAGATTATTGTTGTATATTTTGACTGTATGATGGCTCCCTGAGAGCTCAGCTCTGGAATATGCCTTTATCTTACCCACCTCAGAGCTTGCAGGTACCCCTGAGAAGGGTTTTACTGAAAGCATGGAAAGCAAATATACTCCACAGATCCATGGAGCAACAGATAAAAGGCAGAGCAGAAGTAAGAAAACCAAAAAAAAATTAGAAAGGAAAGGTTGTGAAAGAGGATAAAGAAAAACTGAATAAGATCTTCAAAAAATTATTGCATACACAGGAGAATCTAGAAAACCAAAGCTGGACATATGTCCAGGATAGACTCAGAAGAGACATGGGAAGATATGTTTTTACCTCTGACTGACAGGCACATGTAAGAAGGAAGTGAAAGCTAAGGCAGAGACATAAACAGCCAGCCTAAGCATTGAAGGAGTGCCCTAAAGCAGAACCAATCTATACAGACCAAAAGATTGTTGTAGTTGTTTTTGTAGTAGTTGCTATTGTTTTGACTGCAGCAACTACTACAGTTTGACTTTCCATTTAAAGAAAGTCTCTGAATAACTGGCTACTACTCTGCTGATAGAAAATAAAACTGAGTAGCTACACATGATAAAGAATGCAGTCTTTACAAACCGTTTAGAAAAGTGACTATATAAACAAACTACATGGGACGCCTGAGTGGCTCAGTGGTTGAGCATCTGCCTTCAGTTCAGGGTGTGATCCTGGAATCCGGGATTGAGTCCCACATCAGGCTCATTGCAGGAATCCTGCTTCTCTGCCTGTGTCTCTGCCTCTCTCTCTCTCTGTGTGTGTATCTCTCATGAATAAATAAATAAAATCTTTAAAAAATAAATAAATAAACAAATAAACTACAATCCACAACAAGTAGTAACAACAGGTTCTTGGGGGAGAGGGGAATTGAGTTCTAAAGTTACCACACTAAAATATTTAAAGTCACCAAATCTCAAAAAGAAAAGAATGCAATGAAATAAGAAAGTATGGCCCATGCATGCACATGCATACACATACAAACTAATTGACAGAAACTTTTGAAAGGAGCCCAGACACTGGATGTACTAAACAGACTGTAAATCAACTTCTTAAATATGTTCAAAGAAATAGAGTAAATCATGAAAAAATAACTAAAGAAAATAAGGAGAACAGTGTTTTACCAAATAGAAAATATCAATAAAGAGATAGAAAGTATGAAAAGGAACCGAATAGAAATTCTGGAGCTAGAAATCATATAATAATAAAAAAATTGCTAGAGAAGTTCAATATCAGATTGCAGCAGGCAGAAGAAAGAACCAATGAACTAAAAACAGATCAATTTAAATTATCCAGTTGGAGGAGGATAGAGAAAATTGAATAATAAAAATGATCAGTGCCTAATAAAAGTTCTGGGACACTATTGCATGCACCAAACACATAACGGGGATCCATAAAGAAAGGAGAAACAGTAACTGGAAGCTATAAAGAAATAAAGATCCCTGGTAAAAGTAAATACTTAAGCAATACCAAAACCACATTATTTTACTTTTGGTTGGTAACTCCACTTTTTATTTCCTACATGATTTTAAAGAATATGCCTAAAAATAACTATAAATCTAGGGACCCCTGAGTGTCGCAGTTGGTTATGTACCTGACTCTTGATTTCCACTCAGGTCATGATCTCAGGGTCATGAGGTCAAGTCCAGTGTGAGGTTCCATGCTGGGCATGGAGCCTGCTTAGGATTCTTTGTCTCCTTTTCCTTCTGCTCCTCCCCACCTCTCTATCCCTCTCAAATAAGTAATCTTAAAAATAATTATTATAGATTGATATTATTGGGCAATGTATAATGATGTAATTTGTGACAATAATATTTTAAAGGGGAAGACAAATTATCTTCTCCACCTATAATGGAATGAAGCCAAACATCAATAACAAAAGGAAAACTGGAAAATTCACAAATATATGGAAATTAAACAGTATACTTCTAAACAACAAATGGGTCAAAGAAGTCACAAGGGAAATAGGAAATACATAGAGATAAATGAAAATGAAAACACAACATACCAAAGCTCGTGGGATACAGCAAAGGCAGTGTTCAAAAGAAAATTTATAGCCGCCACCATGCCTACATGAAAAATAAATTCCAATCAATAACCTAACTTTTCAACTTAAAGAAAACAGTTTTGCAGTTCCTCAATACATTGAGCATATATTATTACCATATTACTCAGCAACTCTACTCCTAGATATATATTCCAAAGAAGTGGAAATGGGTATTCAAATAAAAATTTGTACATAAAGGCTTATAGCAGCACTATTCATAATAGTCAAAAGCTGAAAATCACTAAAAAAGTCCATCAATAACTGAATGGATAAACAAAATGCAGCATGTCCATTCAATGCAATATTATTCCACCACAAAAATGAACGAGTCACTGGTACATGCTGCAATATGAAGGAATATTGGAAACAATGTCAAGTGAAAGAAGTCAGATACAAGAGACTTCATATTGTATGATTCTATTCATACAAAATATCTAGACTAGAGAAATCCATAGAGAAAAAAAAAGAGGTTTATGGTTTCCACAGTCTGGGGAGGGAGGTATATCAGGAGAAACTACTTATGGATATGGAGTTTCTTTCTGGAGCTTCACAGTGGCGATGATTGCATTACATTGTTAATGTCGTAAATGCCACTGACTGTACACTCTAAAATAGTTAAAATGGTAAATTTTAAATTATGTGAATTTCACCAAAATAAAAAATGCACATTTCCTCATTAATCAGAACATTTTGTGTTTGTAACAATTGTAACAATTTAATTTTTACAGATATATTTCAATCTTTCTTATCTCCTGCTAATTCCATGACCCTTCTCTATTTTTAATCATTTTCTGGCTAGCATCATTTACTTTTTCTAGGACAGCTCTCTTAAAGTTCTTTATTTTTTGGAGGCATATTATGACTGGAGAAAAATTTTTGATTGTTACATATCCAGGAACAATTAAACCAAGGTCAATGTCATTTTCTTTTACTGAATTGTGCTGATTCCTATCTTTAAAATCTTAACAAGCCTCAATTAGTGTTTACCTCCTCTAAAAAAAAAATTCCTTCTTAATGGAATATTTCTTCTAATTGAATTCTCTGTTTACAAATGGGAAATCAGTGAATTGCCTATTTATAAGGACATCTTTGCATGATGACAGCTAATTCCAATGAATCACTATTATCTGTGATTCGTGAGTAGGGATTGATGCAGTATGATTTGCGTGCATCCTATTGACCTTTACAAATGATAGAAAGGGGACACTTGAAAGATTCATGATTGGATTAACCCAACTTGGGAGCTATGGGAGAATCTTCACAAATTCCAGGTTCTACGCACATGGCCGTGCCCCAACTCCTATCTCAGAACACACTGGTTTTAAGTAAAATAAAACTGCAAGCTGTCACTAGAGAGAAAAAGCCAGAGGCAACTTATAAAGCGTATTTGCCATTTGAGGTGGAACTCTGTCTAGGTAGAACTCATCCCCACTTCTGAGAATGCCATCCTTCACATAACTGCCCTTCACCTCTTATTGGTCCTAGAGACTCAGAAAGTGTCAATCTGACAACAGCCACAGGAGTGGGTATATTGCGGAGGCCTGCCAAAGATCTCTGCACAGAGATGTGGCTCCAAGTGGAAATGCATAACATGAGATGGAACAAAAGTATTAGAGCTAAGTACTGAAAGAAGTTAGTATTTGATCAGGTAAAAATCTCAATCCAGGTAAAGGGAAAAATATATATATTACTAAAGACTTCAAAGCAGAAAAATATATGTTAGTGGGAAGAAGTACTTCCCAGAGAGGATAGTTGAAATCAGCAATGTGAGATAGGACTAGAATTTTGAGGCTGTAGGGAATCTGGTGGAGAAAAATCCCAAAGTTGTTGTGAAGAAACAGCTCTAGAAATATGAAAACCAAAGTTTGAAATTGTTACTGATAGTTCATGTGTTTTGTGCTTAAGCTGCAATGACTTTGGGGCATGTGCTCATGGTCACTGGGGATATGAAAGTTTAGAGAGTCAAAGCAAAAGTCATTCTCTGCCTTAGGGATGTTTGGGTCTATGCTCAGTTCCGTTAATTTAAGTGCTTCACTTTTACTAGTTCACTTAGTAGAAGTTGCTGTTTAAAAAAACACTGAATCTCAATTATTATATGACCTTTTGGGGATTTAAAAGACAGTCTTGTCACTGGGTTCAAAAGCATTCCTTGCCCTTTTAGGAAACTTTTTCTTCATAGAAGGAAAGGCTTCCCTCTCTTTATTCACAGTTGTGTGTTCTCTAATAAGTGCGCCTTTTCCTTTAGGGCTGACCTGCTTTTACTTCAGTGCATGTTGTTTTCAAAGAGCCATTTGATGTACAAGAAACCTTTTGCTTAAAAATAAAAAAATTAAAAAAAATAGGAAGCTGGAAGAGTGAAATAGAAAGAAAGGGATAAGGGAAAGAAAAAATCATTTTGTTGTGTTTGTTTTTGTATTTGGGGATGGGTAGAGAGATAAATACGATGTAGAATTTTCCACTAAAATGTTCCAATTTCATTAAGTTGTAAATTTCAGATATGTATTATTTCATTCTTACTTAATTCTGTGCTTCACTTTGACCAAACCAGAAGGACACAAAATAGACAAATTCCAGAGAAGCAACTTTTTCTATTGAAATGAGAGAGGAAAAGAAATTATCTCTTCATTATCTATTTATAGAATTCAAACCCTCTTATATGACTTTTGGAAATCTTCAGGTGCATCTGGGCCCCACCCAAATATGTTTCCCTTATCATGGCCTCTGAATCTCAACAACCTTAATTTCTGGGATCTCTGCTCCAGGAGAGTTGACATTCATATTGTATATAAATGACTTGCTTTGCTCTTATTATGGCTTTTGTATAAACCTGTCTTAACTTCAAAAATATTCTTCCATTTCTCCGTCCTTCTATCCACCAAATTAATTTATTCAAAACCTATCTTGCTTAGGAGACCTTCCTTATTTTACTGTGTCTCTAGGAACTAACTTTATTTTCCTCTTTAACAGAACTTATAAGCTCCAAGTTTCATATTCTATATACTATAAAGCGTATTAAGTATTTTTAATTTGTATTATGTATTTATTTGTCCAATTAGATAGTAAGTTCTTCAAGAGTAGAAACAATGTCATACCACCTCTGATCTCCCTTTGCCTAGCCCCTATTAGTTTATAGCTTGTTATTGGTGTCCTCTATATTATTAACAGGAGAGAAACTGGTTAAATATATCTGGGGTATATATTTTTTAAAAGGCTTAGGTCAACCAAACATAATTCACTGGCACAAATACACACAGACCACTGAGCAAACCCTTAAAAGGTAGAGTAGTAAGCAAAATCATCGCGCATAAAAAAGTTAGGTCAAGGTGTAACTTATGAGATGGGAAGAAATAATCCTATGTGCTTTCAAATTCTTAACAAAGTATATTTCATACATTGTTCCTTTGCAAAATCATAATCCAGGCTCACTTATGTAAACATTTGTATCCCCTACTAAGGATAGCAAATAAATCACTTCTCCCACCATTCTGCCTATTGTTGATCAACTACTTTGTGTGTTTTATTCCCTGTATCAGCAAGGATTATATTTGCCTGCATATAAAAGAAACTAATAAGAGACACTTAAGCAAAAAGAAGCCAATTTTTCTCAGACAACAGAAAACCTGGAAGCAAGTAGTCCAGAAATAGTCCAGAAACTCAAAGAAGTGATAGAGGGACCCATGCTCTTTCTATCTGCTAAGCTCTCTTTGCCTTTTATCCTGATGACACTATATGGTTGTTATAGTTCAGGCACTACATGCCAGTTCTAGGCAAGAAAGTGAAGAAAGGACAAAGTAAAGGCATGGACTACCTAAATCTGAATCCTTAAGCAAGAAACTGATCATTTCCCTAGAAGATCCATCCTACAGGTATTCATTTCCACCCTACTGGTCAGAACCAAATCATGCTGTCAACTCTAGTTGCTGTAAATCCTAAGATTTTGTTTGTTTTATTTTTATCTAAACAAATTACGCTAAACAAGGTCAGTTTTCTGCTAGTGAAAAAAAGTAATAATCTATACTAAATCGGTCACCCGTAGTCTATTCCACAGTGCTGAACTTTTAGAGCATAGAACAGTGCCCTTTGCAGAGTACACATTCAATAATACAATGAGTAAGTTAATGCATCAATTAATGAACACTTATATTGATTATGACAGTGGGCTTTTAAATGCCTTCATCTACGGTATCTCATAGTCCAATTGAAGGATCTCAAACAATAAGCACTTAAAAAGTTGTTTAAGACTTTAGTTTTAGCTCATATAGTGCAGCGCTACGTGTAACTAGACATTAAACAAAAATCTAAATGATAATCACGATGAAAATCCCAAAAGAAATTAATTTCTTTCTCTTCAAACCTAACTCAGTAGCTATAGACCATATCTACCAGGAAAAGTACTCTTATTCTGTCCTGCATCACAACTTCATCTCCAGCCAAAATCAAGTACTTTATTCTTCACAGAAGTATTTCAATCTATGCAATGATTACTTATGTCTCAGAAAAGGACATTCACTATTTAAATGGGAAAGTATGATTTTCTGTTGCTTAGAGTAGGCAGTTACACATCTATTTGTTGATACGATATGTCACGATTCTTTAGTCTTGAACACTTAGGTTAGTTTACGTAATCTCTTGGCAGCTGGGAATGTTTCCCATTGAGGGAAACTATATATCTATTACTGAGGATAGAATGATTTAATTTGGATTATCCTTTTTAAAATTTTTTTTTAAAAAAAGGAAAAAGAAATTTAAAGAATTTTTTTTTTAAATAAAGAGAACATACACCTAACACTCAAATTCACAACAAAGGAAAGTAGAGTCAGAAATAAAGCATGAGAAAAGTCATGGACCAGATCCAGAAAGGTAAGCCAAATTCACTTGTGTTTGTATAACAGTAATAATAGGTGATGCATATAAGATTTACAGTGTAAGGTAAAGTGTAAGATAGAATATAAAAGATAAGATGAAGTCACTTCCTATTTCCCTCCCACTGGAGCTTTCTAGCAAGACCTCCAAGCATCCAATACATCTTTATCATTTTCTCATGTCTATCGACTAAGGACTATTTAGGTCACTGGGTTTCATGGATCTCAAAGACTTCTCTGTCACATTTGAATGCACAATTTTACATATATCACCAGGCACCATTTCAGGTGATTACACATATTACCACATTTAATCCATATGCTCCTGCAAGGTAGGTACCATTGTTATCATTATTTTATCAGTTGGGGAACTGAGGCTTACATTGCCTGCCCATTTGCCAAATGACAATCTTGAATGCAAACTGAAGTGTCTAGCTCCAGAACCGAAGTTCCTAACCAGTATTTGCACTGCTTCAACATGCTTCAGTGATGCAATGCTTTGAGGCACCTATTTTGAGAAGAGTCACATCTTTCAAATAATTGTTAATACTTTATGATAAGAAGAATAAGGCTGAGTGACAGGAAACACAAGTCAAAAGAAACAGCATCAGGTATTAGAAGTCGACTGCTTCTAAAGGAGAGCCATAAAAGATATCATGTTCCCCAGGGAGTAGAGACTTAAAATTATCTTAATGATTTTGCATGTACTATCTACATTTCTCCAAATAGTCACCAATTCTATTTACTGCATAATGGTCTTTCTGCTAGAGGATAAGTTCAGAACACTTGAAAATGTTCTCTCCTTTGAATTCTAAGAGAATATAATAGATATTAGAAAGTTTAGAATGAACAATCTAGGACAGAATTGAGAGTGTGAGTATTGGTATAAAAGAATAACATAAAAGCAGCTTTAGCAATCACCTCCCAGCTCTGAAGTTCTCAACCAGTTTTTCTACCCCAGGTAAAAATGCAAGAAAAATCTCTTTAGCATCCCACTGAGTGTTTAGCCTTTACTGTTTTTAGTGTTGACAGGTATGTTGGTGCGTTGAGTTAGCGGTCTACTCAAATTAATTAGATAGAGACAAAGGGAAGTCTAATGACAGAAAATTCAAGCACACCTTCCTAGCCATTAACGGTAAGGTGTTGGCATGGATTGAACAATGTCCTCTCTACCACCTTATCACTAGAGAACTGAATTAGCAGAATTAGTAAATTGATTGGCACAGGCCTTGGATGGAAGTGAGGAATGTGAACTATTGTTGCTCTTGTGAACTCTGATGAGTCAGAGGTGAACACTGCTGCAGAGCAGCCTGTTGGGCACTTCACATATAATATAGCTCCATCACTAGGTTCATCCTTCTAGACATTCCTGGACAGCATTCCTTCTCTTCGACAAACACTCTGGAAGAAATTGTAGTTTGGATTCCAAGTATGGCAACCATTTATACTAGTTAAGGTTTTTGGAGTATAGTCAAAAGAAATGAATTCCAAGACAGGAAGAATCCAAGGTAATTTGGGAATTGCCTAGGAATCAGAAATTATAAGTCTTGCCACAAATCCACCAGGGAGAAAACACAGAACTGCAGTTATCAAAAGTCTTTGCTTTCCTTTTCAATTACCTAAATGGGACATTTACTATTTAGTGGAGAATGTGTTAAGAGCCTCTGTTCACATCTATCAGGCTATGTCAGTGTGAAAAGGAATTCCCTCAAGGGTAAATCTGGCTGTGAATAAGGAAGAAAAATGGTGGTTAGCTAGTTAGGGAAACCAACTTGTGTCAGCCTGAGATTTTTCTGGTTTTAAGACAAAATATCCCACATACCAGGAAACCCAGTCCCAGGCAAACTGGGATGGTTGGTCACCGTAAGGCTAACTTATACACACTCCACACATGCACACGTATGTTGGATTGTTCTGATGGAAAATTTACACTAAATTCCTCAGAGAAAGTTGTGAAATCAGGTGCTAACCTAGCTAAGAGGCAGAGCCTATAAAGAAGCACTTTGTAAGTCTCTGCAAATATAGACAATGTCATTAAAAAAAAAAAAAATAGGGTGTGTGTGATGGAGAGCACATGAAGTTTAAAGCAGAAATAACACAAGGACATTTTAGTAAGGAACAGAATAATTAAAAATCATTGTCATTAAAAGGCAGCCATACAGAAATGAAATTATTCAAACTTAAATAAGAGACAAGGACTCTCATAGGTTCCTTTAATTCTCTATTACCCCTCCTTTCATTCCAATGACAAAACAAAACATTGGAACTTCCTGCTGCATATCAGCTTGCAGGAAGGAAACAATAGAGCAACAGAGAGTTCTCTTAAACAATGGGGTGTCAAACCACATTGCAGATGAACTATTTTCTTAAAACACACACTTCTAACTCAATGAAACCATAAGGGCTTGTTTTTTCCATTTCATTTTTTTTCTTATACTGCTTCGCACTTCCTAAAACACAGGTGCAGCTGAAGAACAAAACAAATACTTGAATTTTATTTCTTTTGGTGAATTTCAGACACAGAGGTAAATCATTTTCTTTGCAATTTACAGCTAAATAATTATCATACCTATTTTTGTTTTCAAGCTGGACCATGCATCTGGATTTAATTAGATAAACAAAAAAAAACAGCATCTGGAGAGAATCAGGCCAGCCTGGTGTTTTTGAAATCTTAGAAACATTAAGAGTGAAAATCTCCTTTATGCCAATACCCCACTTTAGAAACAAGACCTCCTAAATGAAGTCATAAAATGTTCCACTCTGGCTAATATGACATTAATATCTTCCATGATGGGTATTATAACCCATAAATGCCTTCATTATGACTTTTCACAATTCTATCTAAATGCTCAGAAATTTCTTCTTTAGAAACTCAAGTCTGTAATGATGACAGAGCCAAATGTCACTGGCCTGTGGACTGAAATCAATACACCCCTCTCCGTCCAAGCCTAATGCTGCCACTGCTCCCACTCTTTTCTCCCTCTCTAGGACTTCTTTCCATCGATTATCTTCTTTTCCTTCCATCAGAGTCTTTTCATCCTGATATTTTTTTAAGCGCAGCATACAATTATTTTCAAATACTGGCCGTTTAAGAAAACCTTCATCATCGTTTCCCTTGTCTTGCCACCCTCTTTCTCTTCCTTCACGTGGGCAAACTTTGAGCAGAACCAGTTAACCCTTGATGTCTTCACTGCCTCACCTCCTGTCCTCAGCCTACGGTCTGATTTCTGCTATCACCAAGCTATAGAACTTCTCCCTGGATGTAGCTACTTACTCATGTGTTTCTCAAAATCAATAGTTCTCTGATATTTTTTTCCAATTGTGGTGGCATTTAATTCTGTTGTTTATTTGGTTGGGTTTTGGTGGGTTTGGGTTTTTTTTTTTTTTTTGGTTTTAATAATTTGTGTATTTTTGGTAATCCTGATTAAGATAACACTATTCTAATTTTCCTCCCCTTTGTCTTGCTAAATTTTCTTCCTCATACCCACCCTTAAATGTTAATATTCCCTAATGTGCCATCCTTAGCCTTCTGCTCTTGTCACTTTACATATCTTCCTGGGTCACCCCTATATTTTCACTGTCGACTCTGTGAACTTTTATCTAATTCATAACTTAGCTTCTAACTAGCTATCTTCATTTGAAGGCATTTAAAGCATATATCCAAAATTTCCTTTCCCATTCAAACTTGATCTTCTTTTCACTTCCCTCCTCCATTTTTTTAGGAGAGAGGTTAAGATGAGACAGTATCATCACACAAGAATGAAATATGGGTATTATGATAGACTTTCTATTTTCCTCTCATTTCTTGTTTACCTATTGATACCAATTTATTTTCTGCATATGTTTTCTGTTCCTCCTCTAATTATCTTTATAATGCCAATCATGTAAATTGAAACATGTCACTTCCTGCACTAAAATCTTTCAGTCAGTCACTTTATTTGAAGGATGAAGTCCATACTCCTGGCCATTACAAAAAAGGCTCTTCATAATTGGACACCTGCTTAGTTTGCCAGGTAAACACATAACAGTTCTCCACATACAGCCTAAAGTCTAACCACATGAAGCTATTTGAAAGCCCCTGCCTATACCTTGATCCTCCATACCCCTAGGCGTGAGTGTCCTTTCTTATACATTACCTCTGTCTGCTCTTACCCCTTCTCCATCTGTGTATCTCCTTCAATACTCAATCCAAAGCCCACTGTCTCATAGATATATACTTTGATGCTCACTTACCCTCCTCAGTGCTCTCTTGTCACCATCTAGTGTAAGATTTGCCCATAATCATTCTGACAGCAGTTTTTTTTTTTTTTAGGTGAAATCATTTTATTTTATTTTATTTTATTTTATTTATTTTATTTTATTTTATTTTATTTTATTATTTTATTTTATTTTATATTTTATTTTATTTTATTTTATTTTATTTTATTTTATTTATTTTATTTTTTATCGGAGTTCAATTTGCCAGCATATAGTATAACACCCAGTACACATCCGTTAAGTGTCCCTCTCAGTGCCCATCGCCCAGTTACCCCAACCCCCCGCTCACCTCCCTTTCCACTACCCCTTGTTCGTTTCCCAGAGTTAGGAGTCTCTCATGTTTTGTCACCATCACTGATATTTTCACTTATTTTCTCTCCCTTCCCTTTATTCCCTTTCATGAATTTTTATATTCCCCAAATGAATGAGACCATATAATGTTTGTCCTTTTCCGATTGACTTATTTCACTCAGCATAATACCCTCCAGTTCCATCCACGTCAAAGCAAATGGTAGGTATTTGTCATTTCTAATGGCTGAGTAATATTCCATTGTATACATAAACCACATCTTCTTTATCTATTCATCTTTCAATGGGCACCGAGGCTCCTTCCACAGTCTGGCTATCGTGGACATTGTTGCTAGAAACATCGGGGAGCAGGTGTCTTGCCATTTCACTGCAGCTGTATTTTGGGGTAAATCCCCAGCAGTACAATTGCTGGGTCTAGGGCAGGTCTATTTTTAACTCTTTGAGGAACCTCCACACAGTTTTCCAGAGTGGCCGTACCAGTTCACATTCCCACCGCCACATCCTCCCCAACATTTGTTGTTTCCTGTCTTGTCAATTTTCACCATTCTCACTGGTGTGAGGTGGTATCACATTGTGTTTTTGATTTGTATTTCCCTGATGGCCAGTGATGCGGAGCATTTTCTCATGTGCATGTTGGCCATATCTATGTCTTCCTCTGTGAAATTTCTGTTCATGTCTTTTGCCCATTTCATGATTGGATTGTTTGTTTCTTTGCTGTTGAGTTTAATAAGTTCTTTATAGATCTTGGAAACTAGCCCTTTATCTGATAGGTCATTTGCAAATATCTTCTCCCATTCTGTAGGTTGACTTTTAGTTTTGTGGACTTTCTTTTGCTGTGCAGAAGCTTTTTCTCTTGATGAAGTACCAATAGTTCATTTTTGCTTTTTTTCCCCTTGCCTTCATGTATGTATCTTGCAAGAGGTTGCTGTGGCCAAGTTCAAAAAGGGTGTTGCCTGTGTTCTCTAGGATTTTGATGGAATCTTGTCTCACATTTAGATCTTTCATCCATTTTGAGTTTATCTTTGTGTATGGTGTAAGAGAGTGGTCTAGTTTCATTCTTCTGCACCTGGTTGTACAATTTTCCCAGCACCAATTATTGAAGAGACTGTCCTTTTTCCAGTGGATAGTCTTTCCTGCTTTGTCGAATATTAGTTGACCATAAAGTTGAGGGTCTACTTCTGGATTCTCTATTCTGTTCCATTGATCTATGTGTCTGTTTTTGTGCCAGTACCACACCTGACAGCAGTTTTAAAAAGTGTTTTCATGAATCCTTGCTAGTGAGATCCTCAAATCCGGTCTAGTTCTTCTTTTTAGACTCTTGGTCATCCATCTCTTTCTTGAATATATGATGACCTAAACTCCTTGCAATAAATTTATCTTTGCTTAGAATCGGTGAATAGCAAAGGCTAGGTAGTATGATGATATGATGGGCCTAGTGTTATTAGCATGATCTTGAGCAGGTTATTCAACTTCTTTAAAATTTAAGTACAAGGTAATTAGCCCAGCTCCTGATCAATGCCCCATAAAAGAGATGCCTGTGCTTCTCCTGAGGGAGCACTTTGCTCACTTACACATTGTATCTCATCATAGGTTTTGCTGCTGCCTTCTCTGTAGCCTGAGCTCCTACTCGCTAACAGTGCTTGTTACATAGTACATACTCAGCAAATGTTTGATGAGAAAAATTAACAAAGAAAATGACTTTCTTAGTGATTATCTGTGTTTGGCTCTCCTGTATCTATTTCTCCCTCTTTATTGAAAAGTTTTCCTAAAATATTTTTAGACAATCTTTTTTCCCTGATTTTTGGTCATTGTGGCTTGATCCCATACCCCAGACTCCAGAGATAGACCCTGATTGGATTAAGCCTATCAAGTATCTTACTTCCCTGACTGCAATGATTCATAGAGCAACACATAACTGAAATAAAGCAAATAAAATGTGAATTTATCAGGGAATTCTGGGACAATTCACTTCCATAATGCTACCATTTCTTTCTGGCTTTTTTGGTGTGAAATATGAAATTTGGAATTCAAACTTCATTGTGTTAAAATCTAACAGGGTATTGTTAGCTGCCATGGTCATTCACAGGCAAGAAAAGAGATAAAGAAAAAACAGATCATTTCTGAAATCTTTAGAGCTATAACACCAAGTCTTGCCTTAAACCAGGCCAATTTATGAACTATTCAGTTATGGAAGCTGATGAATTTCTTTTTTTATTGAAGCTGCAATTTTTTCCTCTTATTTGCAACATAAAGAAACTTAACTGATATAACTTATTTCACTCATTTTACTAGCTCTGTATTTTCTGGTAGAATCATTTTCTCTAGTAAATGTTTCTGCCTTTGGCAAGTCACTAAACTCTGATTCCCACTTTCCACATTAATTTGCTCAGTGGCCTGTATTTGACACGTTAGGAAAAACTCCATTATATGGATATTTAGGGGTACATTGCCACTTTTATATGGTCTTACTCAGATACATTTTTTCTTCTCTTTATAGAATCATATTTCCAAAACTGAAAATTTTCTTCAAGATTACCTTAGTCAGTGACCTCATTTAATATACAAGGAAGCTGAAGCTCAGGAGGTTACATATTTTTTCCAAAGTTCTGCAAAATACATAGTTAAGAGAAGTCTATGGCCACATTTATGGTAATTAATCTACTGTTTGACTTGAGTAAACTGGTCATTTCTTACAAACAACTAATTTATTTTTTCTACAGAATTATAAAGATTCTGATGAAACATTTTCTACCCACAAGTCTCTTACTCCTGTAAAGAAGATAAAATAATATTTTACATTCGTGACCAGGTGGGAATGAACAAACACCATAGAATTTGGAATGGTTGAAGATCCCTTCTAACTCTTCATTCATTCATTCATTCATTCATCAATTTATCTAGCACATATTTGTTGAAGATTACCTATTTTCCATGCTTTCCAGTTACTAAAGAATGCCCATAAATCAGGTTAAAATTTAACCGAATCTTTAAAAACAGATTTAATTTTTATTTAAGCAAACAGGATTAAAAGGCATTCTTAGGAAATAGAGCTTCTGTTAGCAAGGACTCAAGAAAGAAAAAAAAATCAGTCATATTCACAGAAAAGAAAGCAATGTTATTTATCTGGAATTTATAATCAGAAAGGAAACTGACTGAGCCAGGTGATGAAAACCTAGAAATAGGTGACTGAGTGGTTCAAGCTTTCAGTAGATACTCCCAGCATGCATAGAACAGGAGCATCATAGCTGGATGTCTTAGGCTTTACCTCGACCATGAACAATGAGCTCTTAGGTGAATGTATGCTATGTGCCACTCAGCCAAGTTCGTTTTCATGTCACATCTCACAAATGTGCATAGCCGTACTATGAAATAAACATAAATTTAATATATATACAAAACTCAGGAAAAGTGAAGTATTTAAGTATGTTTGAACTGTGATGCATTCTAAAAGCTCAAATCTTTTGACTCAACCTAGCTATGACAAAGAAAAGCTAGGTACCGACTAACTCTTTTTTTTTTTTTTTTTTTTTTAATTTTTTTTATTTATTTATGATAGTCACAGAGAGAGAGAGAGGCAGAGACACAGGCGGAGGGAGAAGCAGGCTCCATGCACCAGGAGCCTGATGTGGGATTCGATCCCGGGTCTCCAGGATCGCGCCCTGGGCCAAAGGCAGGCGCCAAACCGCTGCGCCACCCAGGGATCCCTTTTTTTTTTTTTTTAATTGTAATTGACTTGTGTGTATCTTGTAACCTTTCTTTTTTTAATATTTTTTTTTAATTTTTATTTATTTATGATAGTCACAGAGAGATAGAGAGAGAGGCAGAGACATAGGCAGAGGGAGAAGCAGGCTCCATGCACCGGGAGCCCGACGTGGGATTCGATCCCGGGTCTCCAGGATCGTGCCCTGGGCCAAAGGCAGGCGCCAAACTACTGCGCCACCCAGGGATCCCCCGACTAACTCTTATTTATCAAAGAGTTACATGTAGGGAATGAGGCCTCCCACCATTAGAGAGAAAGATCACTTTCCTACGACCAGAAGTAGACCCAAATTAACAATACCGGTGGGTTGATGCCCTTGTACATGTTAGATTAAATATACCAAACATTTTTCCATTGAGAGAGGTTTTGACCCATTCAATAGTGGTGACTATATTTCTTCTGGCTCTCATTCACTCGGAGGACTGACTAATATTTTTCCAGGGAATATTGAACATTATACCAATGGTATCACCAATTACAGCCATAATCAATTATGCAAGATTCTACTTTTAATTTCAGAGACTGTTTCATATTTATTGCCTCTGCATGAAGTCAGTGCTAAAATGACACCCTGACGCCTGATCTGCAGGGAATACTGGCAAAGAAACATCACTTTGCAGCAGACTTGAGAAAAGCAGAGCACACTGTGTCTAAAGTTCAGTGGAAATTACAAGATGTGATTCCTATCATTTAAAGCTGTAAAACTAGTGGGGAACCTATGAATAGAAAAATATCAATTTGCAATAATAGTCACCAGTGCTAACATACACCAAATTCATATCCCCGCTGTTTTCAAAACTAGTTAAAAGACACGAACTGCAAGAGATCAGAAAGTATATATATTCAAACTTGGAGAATGTGACCGACAGATTGCACTGGCATACACAGAAATTCACACCGACCTCCCTCACGACAACCCACAGACGTGGCTCTCTCCATGCTACTGAATTACTTGTGGCTTCCAACTCTCTCAACAACCCCTTCCTCACTTTACAATTCAATCCCTTTTATAATTTCAACAAAATAATATTAACTTCAGCATTCTGAAAGACAAAAATTCTTCTAAATCAACGGAAAGATCTAAAGTCTGCATGAAAATTTTTGAAAGAATTTAGGTTCTAAATTTGGATCTCAACTACACAGCAAAGATCTTGTCTCCCAGCAGAACAAATGTATCTCAAGACTTAAAGAGAAGTAATGACAATCTTTTCTATTTGCCTGCTACGCAACAGGCTTTTCAAGCAGAAGGCTCTATAATTGCTTTGAAAATTAAAAACATACAAATACCAAGCTGCTGAAAGATTATCTAAGTCCAGTAATTTGCTGTTCTACTTAGCAGACAGGCTGCTTAAGGGCACATCACAAGAACATACAATTTGTTGCATAACGGTAGTGATATTTTCAACCATCATTATTGCTAGAGATAAAAGTCAACCAAATGTGTTATGTCAAACACTAAGGTGGTGATGGTCTGAATTTTAAAAGCATATTTAAATAAGAAATGGTGAAACGATCATGAAGAAATCCAGTTTTGCCCCTTAGTTTAATAGCCGCACATTTGAGTTAACAAGCCAAGCTTAGCATTTCACAGGTACTAACCTGAGAGTTTATTTCCCATTGACAGTTAATATAAAATGTTTTCATTTCACATTTATAGAACATCCATATTATTATACTATATGCTAAGCTATCAGAGGGTATGAAAAATAATTTTTAACATAACAGTCTCAGTAATTCTCCAAGTTCATGCTGATAAAATTTTAGAAACCTTCATGATTTTCCCATCATTTTTGTTAACGTCAAAATCCTGGGGCTTACTGCTTAATTGAGGTGTGTATTAACACGATAAAATATCTTGGATATGATTGTACTTATTATACACTATCCATTGGAGGCAAGAAATATAGTCAATGTCTCTTTGTCAATGGATAGAACAATAGTAGCTAACATCAATTAAGACTTTTTTTCAAAAATCACACACTACCGAGTTGAAGACTTCATGTTAACTACCTCACTTAAAACTCAACACAACCATATGAGGCAATTCTATTAGGATTTTCATTTTATTGGCAAGTTAATTTAGACATAGAAATGTTACAATTCTTGTCAGTAGTCACACAGGTGCTAAATGGAGAAACCTAATCCAGACTAAGTTAACTGAATTACACTATGTCAAAGGTAACACATATTCATTCATCCAACAAATATTAACTGAGTGTTCTGACTTGTGTGTTCTGCACAGAAACTTTGGTGTCACTGCACTGGACACTGGGTAAAAATATTTTAAACAAAACAATTTCTGCTCTCACAAAGTTTATAATCTATGGGAAAAGATTGATAACTAGGTATGTGAATACAAACCATGCTATCATTACATGTATTTGCACTTGAGAGAGTTACTTAATATTATGCCTGTCTTTCACATTTAAAGATCCTATGGCAAAAAAAAAAAAAAAAGATCCTATGGCAAAAATCAGACCTTGCAAACTGTCTTTTTAATGTGCTTTGGTATATTTATAGAGACTCTGTAATGACACAACTTTTGTTCTGCAAAAACTTTGGCTGTAACCTCAAAAATGTCAAAGAAAGAAAAAGATCCAAGGGGGAAAAAAATAGGTACTTAGAACCTGGGAATCCTTATGGATCAGTCCTGTTTTCCCTCTCCCAAAGCACGGATTCCTCTTGGGATCATTTATTTCTATGTTAATTTTTATAGCCATAATCTTGTTCTGTCACATGCTTCATGAACCAAAACGACTATACAGAATTAATGTTGATTTGCTTTATTGAAAGTATGTGAAGAAGGTTTTGGTTTTTTGTTTGTTGTATTCAAAGCATGATTAGTTCGAATCACAGTTCAGAAATAAAAATGGCCTCCAATGTTTGCAGGTAAACATTTTAGAAGTCAGGGTTTTGAGTATGACCTTTCTCCATCCAGCATGCCAGAGCTCTCTGATTCTTGTTCTTTCTCAGTGTGTGCCCTCCTAAGCACTAGCACATGTACCACAAACATTCTCTCATCTTTCTTCACCGTATCAATCATCTGAGTGTATTCCATTCACTTGGAAGCAGGCTCAATAACTATCAGTTACTTCACCAGGGCAATACATTTACATTTTATCATGGATATCCAAGGTGTTAAGACCAAAAACAAGAAACATTATGAATTCTGGGCAAGGAGATAACTTGGAAGATAATTTGAAGTGGAGAAATCTGTTAGTAATCCTCAAGTCTTCTTTTATGCATGTAGGCAGTAGTATGCTGCTGGAAGCTCATACCTGTACATAAGAGCCAGCCCTTCAATTTTCAGGAATTTTGTAACCTGCTCTTAAACACATCCATTATTAAAAGTAAATAAAAATAAATTACATAAATCCATAATTCTGTAATTTTTAATTAACAAAATTAGTACTTAAAACTCAGGCTATCTAAGTATTTTACTATTATTTATTCTCTTAAAGTTTTTTTTATATCTGTTGTATCTGGATGATATAAATACTATAGATCAATATGCTACCATTCATCTCTTCCCAACACTAGTAGTTTGAAATTGACCACAGTAGAAGGAAGTACTTATACCACAAAAATGGAAAATACTAAAAATCAGAGCCTTTTTTTTTTTTTTATTGCTCAGAGGGACTGTTTTTAAACTTTTACTGTTACATCACTGAAAATAGGTTTTCTTCACCTAGACAGATATTTATTTGGGGGTCTGAAACCAAGTGCTACAGGAACAGAAGTCCTTGAAATAGATGTTTTGGTGCTACTGGCTTTTAATCACAAGAAATAGGACAATCACTCTTAGAGGAAAATGCAGAAGAGGAATATTTTGGATAACATGTAGGAAGTTTAGCACCAAATTGAATATTGTCCTCAAAATCTCTCCCTACACATACCCATATCTGAATGCTTCTTTCCTTTTTCTCTTTTGGCAAATCAGAAGGCTCCCATCTCATTCAGTACTAAGACTTTCATTAATAAGATCTTCTTCCACAGAAGTTTAAGTATCTGTTCTTCTATGTGTAACCTCTGTTTTTATCATGTATTAGCCATGGAACAGAACTTAGTATGTTATCCCATTTTCCAAAATCAAATAAATTTCACAAAGCATTAGTGAATGTTATAGATTCAAAAGAAAAAATCTGGAGGAAGGAAAGGAGAATATTATAATCCATGTCACATAGCAAATTAATTATTAGATATTTCAGTCTTCCCCAAATCCTGATTGCATTGCAATCCAGTCTTCATTGTTTTTTTTTTTTTTAATTGACCCTTCCTCTGTCCAATCATCAGGTCTTTCTACCCCAATGCCCTTCCATCTCAATCCTATGTTATGCAGAAATTTCAACTAAAAGTCCATTTCCTGAGAGAAAAAAGTAGTTATGTCAGCTGCTAAGAAAATATTTTCTCCATAGTTTATACAATATGACCTAGATCAGAGTTTCCCAAAATATCTTGTAAGATATAAATAGGGAACAAACTTAGCCTATGGTTAATTCAGTTTGGGAAGTAATGGATTCAAAATTTAGTTTTAAAGATAACCTTGTTATTTTTTACTCTACACTTCTCAGAGTCTTCTCTTTGGTAATATACATACTGTATCTCTAAGAGGAAATTTTCAACAAATTTGACTTTGAAAGCCTGGTTTTTATTTTTAAAGAACATATTTTGTGATACTTCCCTTATACTAAATGCACTTTAATAAATGCAGTACTGAGATTTCTAGGCTGAATAGACAGCAAGGGAGCTCTGTGGACTCAGGTGCTCTTTGATACTGGAAATAATGGTTTCACTAACATTCTCCTTAACTGAATTATACCTTTGACCCCTTTCATAGGAGTGAAATTCATGTGGAACAATCTAACTTCCACGCAAGAGAAAGAGTTATGAGGCCCAAGAGAAGGGAGAGAGATGTGAGGGAGGAAGTAAGCAAAGAGACCTAACAGGTTGATGAGAAAACCAAGGAACACATGGATAAAAGGGAGAGAGAGAGAGAGAGAGAGAGAGAGAGAGAGAGAGAGAGATGTTCAGTGTTGTCTTTATTGTAAAAATCTGTGGCTTTCAGCACAATACACTATAAAAATGAATATAGAAAAATATAAATTTAGACTGGTCCATTCAAGGAAATTTAAAGATCTCCATTATTCTATATGGTTTCTGGAATACGATTTGAATTTCATTTTGTCTATGATTTTACAAATAACAAGGTAAGACCCTTGCTTTCATTTAAACTATTTGAGACAATTTTTGAGTGTGTGTGACAGCAAACGTGGGTGAGTATGCTTTTCTTAGCATATCACATTCAATTCTTGAAATAAAAAGTTTTATAAGGTTGGTATCATTATTCCAATTTTAATTGAAGAAGCTGAGAATCGGTTGACTGGGTCACATAGCTACAAGGGAGCAGGATCAAGAGTCTGCCTGGCAGCACCAAGTAGGATTCAAAAGTTCTAGCGATAAATAACCTGGTAGCAAGAATATAGAAGACTGGGAGCATTGTTTTAGTTTCTAGGAATTTTTTAAGCCTTATTTTTGAGTATGCGGTTGCTGTCAGTTTTTCGTGGTTTATGTTTCCTATGTTAACAGAATATCGTCAAACACACTAGTCTGCATTTTTTAAAAGCATTAACTTTTAAGGGCACAAGAGACACAAAAAGAAATAGTCAGACAAAGAGGACATATACACTATTTTTTAAAGTCCCAGAAAAATACAGTAATGTGTCAAATGAATAGTAAAGGAAATAAATACTATAGGAAGCAGGCGAAAATGAAGCTCAGCAGTAGAAGAGACTGGACATGCACTGAGTCCGAATAAGGTATAAAAGAGCGGCCTGGAGCCGCTCTTCACGGCGCTTGCGAGCCTCCTTGGTCTTAGATCTGCGGGCCTCAGCCTGGTCAGCCAGAAGCTTCTTGCGAGCCTTGTCTGCCTTCAGCTTGTGGATGTGTTCCATGAGAATCCGCTTGTTCTTGAACACGTTACCCTTCACTTTCAGGTACAGGCTATGATACATGTGGCGGTCTCTCCACAAATGGAGAAGAAAAAGAAGAATATATACAGAAATTAGGGAGAAAGAGAATAATGTTAGGCACAAACCCATGCTTAACTAAAAAAGTCACTCATAGCCATAAAGCTAATAAACCATTATTTTAGAGGGATCCCAAAGAAAGGAAACAATGATAGATGTGCCCGCATGAAGTTATCTAGGTTTAACTAAAATGCAAATTCCCGTAATTGCCTTTTCCTCTTCTCATGCCCTATTGTGCATATTTTCTCTTGTTTCCTCTTTGTTTATTTTCTACTTTTCTTCATCCTGCTCTGAGGCAGAAAAGTCTGACCTCAGTAGACAATATAAACCAAGCTCTCATACCTTCTGGTTTCTGTTTGAATTTAGTCAAAGGAAGGCCCTGGAAGAGACTGGAAGGTGTGATGAGAGAGACATCAAGGGGTTTACTCCCAGCTCCTTCCTTGAAGGCTGTGGTTTAACAGTGACTTGAGTTCTGCTACCTAAGCCTGCAGTTAAACATAATCAGCTCAGCTGCTACTGGGTTCTTATAGGAAAATGAAATCCATCAAGAAAGCTTGTGAACTTCTGTTAGACCAATCTCCCCCTATCTTTTTGCAATTGCCTCTATCTTGTATACCGTTGAGTATAAATAGATCTAGATTTAATAAAAAGTGAGAGTGAGGGAAAAAATGGAGGAAGAAAAATGGCATAGAAAAGATGGATACTGGAAAGAAATGAAAGTAGAATTGAAAGCTAAAAGTGTCCCATTGACTGACAACTGAGGTAGAAAACAACGAAAAAGAAAGATTTCCCATTTTGTACCTTCTTTCTAACCCTGCCTTCTTGGCTTACTGAAACGAATAATCAAAAGAAGAATGAATTTCAAAACCCTGAGCAAGGTGCCCCCATTGGGTCAATCTGAATGTCCATTTGTCTTTAATAGAAGACCTATCACTTATCCTGAAATTGGGGTTATCAGACTGATGAGAGCCAGAAGACTTATCAGGCCAACTGAAGTTCAGGATGCCCAGGAGGAAAAGAATAAAGAAAGACTGATACATGTGACAGACAAGTTAAAGATAGACAGTATAATTTTATGTCAAAGCCAGCCAGTGTCTCCAGCCTCCTTCACCCTCAACTGGCCTGACAATTACTCCTGTCCCTCTAAGCAAGAACACATGTTTGACCTACAAACAGAATTCAGCTCCTTCACTTGCAGTTTAGTTGCTTTCCCTTTTGTCCCCATGCCCTCAACTTATCATATTTTGTAGACATTCTTAAAGCTCACTACCTATTAAAATTGTAAAAGAGATTTTGTCAAAAATAACCAAATCTGAGATACTTAACATTTACCTCTTTTTAAAAATCTGGTGTCAAGTGCAGACTTGCCATATGCCACTGGAAAGAAGACTTTATTTATTTTTTTGTTTCCTGATCATTAACAAACTCTACTTTTTTTTTTTTTCAAATGGATGTCTTCCATTCTCAAAACCTCAAACAATCCCAAGTCATAAAAATAAAAGAGCATTGGGCTAAAGAGGGGAGTCTGGCAGAAATAGGACAAAATTGATCCAAACCCCACAAATGAGAGAGAATGAAGAACTCTTCAAATAACCCAGAGAGGATGAAGCCAAAGGGTACCTAGAAAAGCTCTGATATGCAAGGAAAAAAATCATCAATCCAAAATAGTGGTAAAATATTACAGACCGATTTTAAAAATCATCAGGGCTATTTGTTCCAAGTATCCATTTGTGTCCAATTTTCCATAAATCTGCATAATGTGTTGATAAGCCCCTAAGTCCAAGTATGAAATATCAAATCAAGTGCATTAATTAGTGTGGCTGACTAGAGCTGAATCCAAAATCAATATGGTTAGCTCTCAATTACCTGCTTTATTGGAGAGAAACAGCACTGTGGGGGATAATCCCCTAAGCATTTCTTTATGGCTCTGGCATGTATTCTAAGGCTGGATTTTTGTTGGATGATTTCTTATTTGTTTTTAACAATGTTTCTTCCCAGTTATTTTTACTTAAGTATAACATAGTCATTCATCTTCGCAAAGCACAGTTGGCTGACGGTTAGCAAGCACTTTGAAGCAGAGCCATGCATAGCATTGGGTCGGAAGAACATCTGAGCAGTTACCTCTACCCCTTTCTGGTGCTGCATCCTCCAGCTCATGAAACTGAATCTCCAAGTTCTCCAAAGGACACACTGCTACTTCCAGGACTTTCAAAGTCATTACAGGGTGAATGAGACCGAGTTCCCAGCCTGTCCAATGATTCCTAACATTTAAAAACTGTCAAGGCAAGCATTTTATAACTCCAGGGATAAAACTTATTTTTTTAGTAAATTTTGGTGCACGTTAATTCTTTGTTTAATTCTTCTCTTTTTGAGCTTCCTTATCCTTGAAGAATTCTGATAGAATATGGTAAATGTTAACACTTTTCCTGGAAAAGTCTGTTCTAGTCCAGATGTTTTTACAATAGGTGATGCCCATGATAAGTTATCTATCCCATATTTTGTTCTGTAAAGAATCAATAGCATGATCTTCAATAATAAATGGCATTTTCCATGTAGAATATCAACATTTTAATATAGTAACAGGAACTTCCACAGACCAAGTCTTGGCCAAAAGGGTGGTACATTATATAACCTTACAGAAAAGATGACTGAAGACAGTATAAAAGGATAAAATAAGTTTCTTATATTATTTTTTATGTTTATACTTTGTATATATGGCTTTGTGGTACTTAGAAAACTCTCATGTAGAGCCCCCCCCCTCCCCACCCATTCATCCAAGTGGTGATCCAGACAAGGGAAAACGGGGAAAGTGGATTATACTGGAATGTAGATCTCCAATCCTCAAGCATGAAGCACAAGTGAAATCTGATGTTAAACAAAGCATGGAAAAAGACCAGTGATAAATATGATAAATCTTTCTAGGCAATTGTTCTCATTTAAAGATGTTAGAGGTGAAATAATTGGTAATAAGTCATTTAAAATATATATGTATTAAAATGCACATAAATATTAAAGTTAAAACTCTAAAGTTATAACATAAATGTAGTAATGACTTTGCTCTGTTTTAAAAACTACAATGGCCTAAGGACAATGACCAATGTACTTAGCTTGGCCCAGAATGCCCTGAATGCTACTTATACCTCTTTATTGACTCCTGAATCTTCTTCATGCCATGCTTATTCTTAATTCTTAATTCCTTAGTGCCTTTGCGCATGCAGTTTCTTTTGCTTAGAATGATCTTCAACCTCATGGTAAACTTATTAAATCACTCAGATCTCAAGTTAAATATCACAGGCCCAGACATTTGAGAAAGTGTATCATCCAAGGCTAGGTTAGATATTTCTATTATCTCTATCAGAGTATTCTGAGCCCTTACTTCACAATATTTATCTCAGTTAGTGATAATAGGGACAGTAAATTTACATACATATGTGTATATATGTGTTCTTGACAATGTCTTTAATATCTATAGCTTCCACTAAACAGAAAACTTCTTGAAGGCAGTTGCCACATTTGTTTAGATTATCTTTTTAATCTTGTAGACCTGCACTTAGTACACAAACAAATAATCATTGAATGAATAAATTCACAGGTACCATAGTGCACACCAGTTCCTATTTCCCAGAAAACAAATCAAAGTACATGCCTTATTGCTAAATGCTCAGAAGGATCATTCTCCCATATAAATAATAGATAGGTCATATATCTCAGGTCATTGTAATAGTGACAGACTCACAAGTCCACGATGTTATTGTGCTGTGGCTGCCATAATAAAGTATCACAAACTCAGTGGCTTAAACAACATAAATATATTGTCTCACAGTTCCAGAGGCTAGAAGTTGGAAACCAAGGTTTCAGGAAGGCCATACTCCATCTGACAGTTCTAGGAAAGGATCTGTTCCCGGTCTCTCTCCTGACTTTGGGTATGTCCCTTGATTTATGGTAGCATAACTAATCTTCACATGGTCTTCTCCCTATGTGCATGCCTTCTTTTTATAGTGTATTTTTTATAAGGACATCAATCACATTAAATTAGAGACTCACACTATTCCAATATGACATCATCTTAATTAATTACATCCACAACAACTCTTTTTAATGATAATAAATGGATGTCTTCCATTCTGAAAACCTCAAACAATCCCAAGTCATAAAAATAAAAGAGGATTGGACTAAAGAGGGGAGTCTAATGCTGGAGAGAAGTCTGGCAGAAATAGGACAAAATTGATTCTTCACATTATGAAGCACTGTGGAGTTAGGACTCCAGTGTAGGAATTTTAGTGGGACACAATTCAACCACAACGTCCCCTGAATGTCATTATAGTCAGAACTTACCACAATGCTGAATATAAGGGAGTCAATCTACTCATTTGTGCTTTTCTTTTTTTTTTTCCCTATACCTTTACTATCTCTGGGAAAACAAATGTTACTTTAGAATGAATTATACAAAAAAGTAAATAAATAAAAGTCATCCTTGAATGCATTGCTGAGGGATATAACCCCAGATTCACTTACGTCCATTCTTCTATCAATTCTTAAAAGGAAAATTTCCACAAATGGACATAATTTAGTAAAGTAATGAAGGTCCCAAACAAGTCCAATGTATGCTTCTAAACTACTTAGTTTCCTCACAGTATTTATAAAGAAAGCAAAGCAAAGCAAAAGTGCTTGATGTCATGGATATACTATATTGTAAACTGGATCCTTATATGCTGTTAACATTTTAATTTAATTATATTTTCTATAAAATATTTTGGATTTTCTATACATATACATCATATCTTCAGTGAATAAAGCTTCACTTCTACTTTCTAATTCTCACAATTATATCTATTTTTCTCATTTTATTACATCAGGACTTAAAGTATAAGTTAGATAGAAGTAATTATGGCATCACTGCTTCATTTCCAAACTCAGGGGAAGGATTTTAATGTTTTATCCTTAAGAAAGGTGTTTTTGTAGTTGTTTTATGCAACTCAACAAATTAACATAGTATAACATTGGCAGAACCAGATACCTCACGATTTTGCTCTTTAATACTCTCTCAGAAGTGGTTTTATTATGTTCCATTTCTACCTAAGTTCTAAAGTTTCTATCTAAGTTCCTCGGTGTATATTTTGGTTCATACCAGCTGACTAATACAACAGTCTCTCAATATTTAACAAGGCTGGGTCAGATATTTTAGATATTTTTAAAATATATATTCTAGACTTGACATGCAAATTGAAATATCCATAATGACATGGCAAGGTTTGATTGATTATATAATAGATCTTATCCCCTTTATGCAACAATAGCTGTAAAACAACCCCTGTCTCCAAAACTTAGCAACAAAATCCAACAATAATCATTTATGTTGATCTGTAACCTGAGATAATATGGGCAGAGCTCAGGGGATGCAGCTTGTCCCTGCTTCCCATGGCATCATCTGGGGAAACTCAAAGACTCTTCCACAGCATGTCTGGTGGTTGATACTGACTGATACAGCTGGAACTGTTGGCTAGAACACATCCATGTGTCCTCTCCATATGGCTGACTGGCTTTCTTACAGCATGGTGGCTGAGTTTCTAAAGTAAGCAACTCAAGAGAACCAGGTAGGAACTATACTGTCTTTCATAACCTAACTCTAGATGTCATATAACATCACTATTGCTATTGTTACAAGTCTGTCCTATTTTAAGGGGAATAAAAAAACCAATATTTCCCAATCTTCCTATAGGAAGAGCATCAAGATTTTGTTTTAAGAGGTGTACAGGGGATGGAATAAAATAGTGTTCCCATTCTTTAATAATACAATCTGCCACAGATCTTTTCTTGAAAATTTATGAATGGGGGCAACTTTCTGAAAATACATCATATCTGAAGATTAATAATGTGTGTGTTAATTTTCTTAAAGGCTCTAATAAAAATGTTTAGTTAATGCTTACTAAAGCAAACCAATATCTACTTTTCCTATTTTCTAGAAATGGGACTTCTAATCTTTAACTTGGTTAAAGTTTATACATATGTCTCTTATCTCTAATAAGCTCTTATATATTTTATTATTCTATGTTTAGTTACACATTAGTCATATTCTTTTCTAACCAGTTTTACTTAAGTGACACAAGTTATTTTAATGAAACCTGTCATTGGCACTAAGTGTTGAGAGCATTGCTAACCTGCTTCAATTGTTTTATATCATTTGAATTTTTCTAAGTATATCTACCTCATGCACACTGCATTTACTCTCAGACTCTGAGATGTACACTTAAGAAGCTCCATGTAACATCTTTAAGTTCAAAAATATCATCTGGCCAATAGTTCTTTTTTTTATAATCTCCAAAAATGCCTACTAAATACCTTCAAAAACATTCACAATGAAGGAAATTTTCTAAATCTAAATATAGGACTGTTGGACAATTCCACAAAAGATTCATAACAGTAACAGTAGATTATATGACAGAAATATAAGGAGCCATCACAATCTTCAGGCCATGGCATATGTTGGTTTCCACTCACAAGATGAAGAATGCCTGACAAAAGGAGGATTGCTGTCTTCTTCCATTACCATCTGTTCCCCAAATTCTAAGACCGTGGGATATGCTAGCCAGAAAAATTGTAGTCATCTCTACAACTCTTGATTGATACTATGTGGAACTGTTAGCATGTGGTCTTTTGCCCTCTCTCCCACTTCTAGCAATTATTAGCTATATTCCTGAAAAGTCCTCTCAAAAATATTATGAAGCAGAAAAGGGAAGCGGATTGGTGGTAGCAGTCCAGTGAGTAAAAGAGTGAAAATCCCTATTTTAAGTGGGGGTCAATGTGGGAAAAAAAAAAAAAAACTTAGAATCTAATGAAAATAGTAAATTTCCAGCATAAATTGGGGGTAGGAAGGTAATGCCACCTCAGTGGATCAGAAGTACACCAGAAAGGCTTTAGAATGGTTGATTGCACAAGAAACATCTTCAAACATAGCATTTAACTAAATTACAGAGAGTGGAGACAAATCTACCAATTATCATAAACTATAGACCAGATCTTCCATCTCCACTTAAGTAAAAAGTTCACCAACAGTAATTAAACAGCCTGAATAATTCATAAGCCAAAGTAAAATGTACAACTGCAATTACAGGTAAAGGAAATGTACCTACAATGAGAAAACTACATATGGAAAATCATTAAAATTATAATCAGACAAGTAAAAATCTGAAATTATTTTTAAATAAGGAATGAATAAATGTAAAAGTTTAAATCACAAATCTAGAAAAATAATTAGAGGTAAGTGGGAAGAATAAAATAATAAATATAATGCATTAGGAAAAATTCAAATTGAAGAGATGACTTATTGAAGATTTTCATAAAGTTCTGTTAGGTCTAAATAAGCAATTGCAACCTGAAATAAAATGGATACTTTCCTAAGGAAAAATATGTAATATTAAATATACATTACTATAATATATATGATATTCATATAGTATATAATATATGCATATTATATAAAATTAAAAAGAAACATGGATAAGAATATGAATGATAAGATGAATGAATGGTGAGAAAAAAGCATCTAGAAATATATCTGTCAAGTTGTCAGCAATTATCTCTGAGTGATAAGATTACAGTTGAATTTTATTTTATTAAAAATAAAAATAAATTCACTAAAAATACAAAAGTATCCAAATTAAAAAAGAAATAGTAAATTATTTTTATTCACAAATGAATAAATTCTACTTTAGAAAATACAGAAGAAAGGGCACCTGGTTGGTTCAGTCAGTTAAGTATCTGCCTTTGCCTCAGGTCATGAACTCATGGGTCCTGGGATCTTCTGAGTCTGGCTCCCTACAAGTGGGGTGTCTGCCTCTCTCCTTTTGCCTCTCCCCCCCACCCCCGCTCATGCTCTGTCTCTGTCTCTCTCTCAAATAAATAAATAAATAAATAAATAAATAAAATCTTTTAAAAAAAGAAAAGAAAGAAGAATATAAGAAGAATACTAAAACTAAAAAATGAATTCAACAAAGTTGTATGGTACAATATCAATAAACTGATATCAGTTAAGTTTCTGTACACCAGCAATAAGTGACTCAAAAAGGAAATTAAGAAAGAAATCCCATACACAAGGCCATCAAAAATCATAAAATACCTAGGAACAATTTAATCAACAAGGTGAGACTTGTACCACTGAAAACTACAAAATATTACTGAAAGAAATTAAAGAAGGACTGAATAAATTGAAAGAGATTTCATGTTCATGGATTGAACAACTCAATATTGTTAGGATGTCAAAACTACCCAAAGTAACCTATATATTCAATGCAATTTCTACCAAAATCCCAATAGCCCTTTTGCAGAAATGGAAAAGTCAAACTTCAAATTCACATGAAATTACAAGGACCCTTGAATACTGTAACAATCTTGAAAATAAAAGTGAAGGACTCACACGTCCTCATTTCAAAACTTTCTACAAATCTACAGTAATCAAAAGAGTATCATTCTGGCATAAGAATGAACATGTAGATCAATGGATTTAAATTGAGAGGCCATAAATAACAATACACCTATAACCACCTAATTTTTCAACAGAAATGTCATGTCAATTCACTTGAACAGTCTCTATTTACAAAAGGTGCTGGGGCAACTGGAGTTCCACATGCAAAAACATGGAGTTGGACCCCTACCTCACACCATATACAAAAATTAACTCAGAATTGATCAATGGCCTATTAAAAAAAAAAAAAAGTAAAAACCATAAACCTGAAGAAAACATAAAAGTAAATCTTCCTAACCTCAGATTTGGCAATGGATTCTTAGATATGACACTAAAAGCATTAGTAACAAAAGAAAAAAATACATAATTTGAACCCCATCAAAATGTAAAACTTTTGTGCATCAAAGGATATTATTAAGATAGTAAAAAAGATGATCCACATAACAGGAGAAGATATTTGCAAATCATATAACTAATAAGAGTTTATTAGTCAAAATATATAAAGAACTCCTACAATTCAACAACAAAAATAAAAATAACTTTAAAAATAATGGACAAAGGACATTTCTCCAAATAGACAGTTCTCCAAAGAATATGCAAATGGCCACTAAGCACATCAAAAGATGTTCAATATAAAGAGTCATTAAGAAAACATAAATCAAAGTACAATGAGATACCATTTCACACCTACGAATATGGCTAGGATCAAAAAATAAAAAATAAGTGTTGGCAAAAATGTAAATTGGAGCCCTCTGCATTTCTGTTAGGAAAATAAACTTATATAACCACTGAGGAAACATTAGTGTTTCCTCAAGAAATTAAACACACAGTTACCATTTAACCCAGCAATTCCACTCCTGATATATTATAGTGATACTTACACCAACATTATCCACAAAAACCAGAATATGGAAACAACCCATGTATCTGTCAAAAGATGAGTGGATAAATAAAACATAATGTATACATAAAATGGAATATTATTTAGCAATAGAAAGGAATGAAGTTCTGTTAAATGCTACAATGTAGATGAATATTTAAAACATTATGTCAAGTGAAATAAGCCAGGCACAAAAGAACAAATATTAGATGATTCCACTTATATTACGTATCTACAGTAAGCAAATTCATAGAAACAGAAAATAGTGATTACCAAGGCCTGAGAGGAAAAAGAAATGAGCAGTTGTTGCTTAATGGTGATGAAATTTCTGTTTGAGGTGATGAAAAACTTTCAGAAATATATAATGGTGCTAGCACAATGCTGTGAATGTAACTAACATCACTAAATTATACACTTAAAAATTACTAAAATGGCAAACTTTATATATTTTTATTGCATGCATATTGTTTGTTCTATATGTTTATATAATACATATTTTTAAAAATATTTTATTACTATTATAAAATAGCATACTTATCTAATGTATATATAATATCTGCTATAAATAACATGTTTCTTACATATATTATTTATAATATAGCATATTTGTTTTAGAGTTTTCTATATATGATATTTTCTTTATCTATATGTTATATATACATAATCACAATTAAATAAAATGCTTTCTCATTTCAGATTGGTCTGGGTTTAGATTTTACCTCTATTACTTTTTGTGTAATCTTGAAAAGTTTTTAACATCTCTAAGTATGAAATTCCCTTCTATTTAAAATAATAATACCAGCATCATACCTCCTTCATAAGCCTCTGGTGGTTGTTGGCACCATTGGGTACATTTGTTATCCTTCACACATACTCAAGGTGGTTGTTATTAATACTGTAAGTCCTCAAATCTGAGATATATGTTTCCGCTCACTCCAAAATCATATTGTGTTTTACAATTGACAAACACATGTAAGAAAATATCTTTTCCTAAAAAATGTTATTAGATATTGGTGTAAATTTCAATTATTATCTTATAATTGAGAAAAGATTATATTTTTATGTACATCTGAATTTTTTCAATGAGTATTAATACTTTCATAATCCAAATATTGTTAGAATTTTGAAATCATGTAAATAAATTAAAATATGGAGACTATAAAATAAAGAGATTAATAGCCTAGAGATTTTTGTAGGCAATCTATAAATTGCTTTCTAGAAACAATATGAATGTACTATTCAGGGGCTGAAAATTAGTTTTTTGCAAGCACGTTTAGTATCATGGAAACAGATTCCTGGGAAAAAAGATTAGCAAATATTATGTATAGTATAACTCCAAAACAAAATATTAATGGTGATGGGTTGTCTTTTGCCTTCCTCTTTTGCTTCTCTGTATTTCCTACAATCATTATTATTTATTTATTTTTTATTATTCTTTTTACTCTTTCACTCAAAATAATTACTGTTTTTCTATTATGCGGCAATCACATAGATATTAAGCTAAAAGTTACTTTGGCAATGTTAAAATGAATGAATAAGTGAATGAAAGCGAATTTAAAAAAAAAAAAAAGAGTAGATTTCCTGGATGGGCACGCTTCATCCATAAAGTATTTCCCTAACATTTAGTAAGTTGGTAGGTGAATTTGTCACACTTGCCCCTGCCTGGTGTTCTGGTCCTATCTTTGAAAGGTCTAACCTTTGACAGATCCTTTATAGAATCTGCTGACTTCCCCTAGTTCCCAATTTGGAATTATCAGCTGAACTCAAAATTTAAAAATCTATTTCTCAATGACTGCAATTATCTTTTGTGTGTGAAGAAAGGATCCGCTTTCTCTACTTCTTCCTGATTCTCAGTAAGTGATGCTTGCAGTGTTCTCCTTCACCTCAAACTGTCTCAGGTGCTTCCCAACTGGCCAGTAAAAAGTCAATGGACCTAATATTTTTCTAAAACAGCAAGAATCAACATATTTTATAACCTACACCTTAAATAATATGATTCTGACTGCCCTACAAGCGAAAATCTTCTGGATTGAAACATTTTCCTGATTTTTCCATTGGTTCATACAACAGATGTGGATGCACCATTGTAGGAGACTCTGTAAAGCCAAGGTTGGCAAGAAATTCCCTTGTCTAGCAGACAACATATAGACATGCAAGTTTGCATCTTTTATGAATTTCAATCCGTGTGCCTCTAGCGTACCATGCCTAAGATAATTCTCTGAAATCTGTTACATCTAAAACATATGTTCTCACTTATGGAAAGTATAATTTGAGATGGCAAGGATCCTTTGCTTCATCTCCGCATACAGTTCTTTTTTCAAAGATATCATGGCATTTACTTCAAAGTAATTACAGTAGAGAACTTTTAAGAAATTCAGAGTTCAATTTAAATAAAAGAAAGATACTCAGGTAAAGAATATTCCCTGATCCTAGTCCTATAGTGCTTTCAGTTAGTTATAATTTCTACACAGCTTATTCATTTGTATTCTCATTTATCAGTATCTTTCTCTTGGGACAAATAGACAAGGATCCTTTGTCATCTTGGCCCCCAAAATGTTGGCTCTTTTAATTAAGCAACTTGTTTGGGTTGTTTCATTGCCAACCTGAGGTTATTTTGATCCACTGATATTTCCAGAGGGATTATGTAAATTTTTGTTCACCTAATTGTTTTCTCTCTCAAATCGGTGCCACCCTAGATTTATACCCATCCTCCCTGATAATGAGAAATATAGAATTGAGAGAGAACTAAAATTACCTTACTAAGGAATTTCAAGCTTAAATGCCTTGAGAGCTAGGTAGAAAATATAAATGTGTGAAGCAGCAAGTTAAAAGATTAGAATAACAAGTCTGTGGAAACTTGAAGAACAGCACTCTCATAAAGCATTAAAAAAATTAATTAACACTCTTCTGGCCCAAATAAATCCACATTTGCTAGCTAGATTAGTCCCAAAGCTATTAAGTTTTCAGTTAATGCAATCTCTCATTGTACAGTTGCAGAAAGTAATACCCAATGATAAGTGACAAAACCACTATGAATTTTGTAAAATAATTATAAAACAAGAAGGATTCACTAAGTGATTATTTTTTTTTAAAGACCAGCAAGACCTGTACTTTCTGGCCTGCCCTAACTCTCCAGGTTTATCTCCTGTTTTATCCACCTGTTAATCTCATGCTACTTGCAGTGATCTGCTTTGGCCACCCTGACTTCATTCCAACCTCATATTCTGTCCCTGTCACCTGTCTCAGGGCCACACTTAATGCTACTTTTTTTACTAAGGTAATATCTTTTTTTTTTTTTTTAATTCTAAATTAAAATTACTAGAGTTTGGAAAGTTAAACTATCTATGGTTTTCTTGTCAAACTGATAGTACATTTTTTTACCTCACCCTCCACTCCTTCTGTAATGTGACTTTGCAGATCCTCATACTAAAACAGCAGCCTGTTAGCCCACTCCTTGACCTTGGACTGTTACCATAACTGGATGTTAGTAGATGTGACAAAGGCCCAGGCTAGAAAGCTCTGGCCATATGTGCTCTCTCTTGCCCTCTGCTGGTATTATGAGAGCAGGTCGGCCTCCAAGAGGAAAACCAAGAGACATTTCAGTTTTCCTAAGTGAGACCATCTTAGATCAGCCCCCAGCCTGATGACCTGTAAACAAATCCAGCCAACCTCACCAGCTCTACCTTGCAGGGACACAGCCGGCCATAGATGCATGAGCAAGCACAGGTCAGATTCCAGGGAGCAGACCAGATCAGATGAACCCCACAGACCCAGGAGCTAAATGTTTTTATGGTTGCATACCACTGGGATTTTGTGATTCTTTATTAGATAACTGACACAATCACTTCATCATTTCTGAACCACTCCACCTACAGCTACCTTTAGTTGAGTCATGTTGACAGGCATTCAGATAGGTCCGGGGCCAGTGAGATACAGGTGGGATAGACAGCCAGGTGAACACCTGCTTAGGTCGTGAATAATTTGGAGGCTCAGATGGCTAGTGTAATTAATTCAGAAATGGTGTCTAATTGATAATTATATTAGATCAGAAAGCAACCAGACTCAAGACCCAGGACATGCTTAGGATATGGTCATATTAATGCCAACCAAATGATGAGAAGTCCTCATCAAAGGTAGCCAGATAAATAAAGCAGGGAAAACATATTTCACCTGCGAGTAGCATGAGCTATTACTGGTATTAACTGGTTATATCTATAAGCTAGATCAATAAACTCATTTTTAACCAGATGAACTCAGGATAGATTTTCCAGATAAAATACAGGATGCCATATTAACATGACTTTTAGATAAACAACAATAAGTAACATGAGTATGTCTCAAATATTACATGAGATATACAAAAAAAATTATCATCATCTGAAATTCCAATTTAATTGAGCATTATGTATTTTATTTGCTAAATCTGATAGCCCTAACCTGAAGTCCTCCTAGATGATGTTCAAGGTAAAGTTTACGAGATCTCACATGACCACACTTTCTGTTTCTTCCAGAACACTGGCAGAGGCAGAGTTCCTCTCTGCCATAGGCCAATGGATAACTTACTATCCTCCAGATGAGTCACATCTCATATCAAAGTGTGTGTCAAGATAATATTGTTGTAGGGTATCTCATGTGTTCATTTCTAGGCTATTGCCTTCTATCCTGGGTTCTTTCCTTCACTCAGTATCTTGGGCATTCTTTGCAGCAAGGAAGTGATGACAGCAGAAATGATGAAGGAAAATAGGCAGTCAAAGGGATAGACAAAGTTTGCAGTGCAAAAGCAAAAGAGTGAAGGTAAGAGACCAGAAAGAGAAATGTTCTCTGACAATAAGAGTGAAAAAAGATCCCCACGTTTGAGATAATGGGGACAGTTGGATGGCATATGGGAAAGTAAGAAATTAGCTTGTAGGTCAGCAAAGAGGGAATAAGACCTAAGCAGAGTCCTCAGAGGAGCCAATTCAGACCCTAGAGACCACCAGGGCCCCACACCTCCAAAAGGCAGATGGAAGGTGCCAATGCTTACCACCTGCCTGAACTCCTGCTATGGGTAGAGTATATCACCTGTACCCAGGAGTATGGGAGCTTTACTTCTTGTTGGCTCTACGGAGACTCTTCCTTTAAAATCATACCTTCTCATCAGGCAGACAGGCTACCAAGCTGTGTGTGCCCTGAGATTCTTCTTGGGCTGCAACCAGCCCTCTCCATGTGGATGATTCCCTGAATTTCTGAGGGCTGTCTCCAGATTAGAGCCAGGGTTTCTTTACCTGGAGAGGAGCTGGTGATTTGGAAAGCTAAGTCAGACAGACTTTAACTGAACTAGTTGGGGGCGGGGGTGGTATCTGAAACAAGGGCAGTGGTAAAACATGTCCAACCTACACATGAATACCCCTTTGGAAGTCTCAGTTCTTCTGGGACTCTTAAAGAATCCTGACACTACAATTCAGCTCCTAAGAATGTGGATTCTGATGTCACACAAACCTAGATTCAAATCCTGGCCACTTACAAGTTATTTGACTATGGGTAAATTTATTAACTTCTCAAATCTTAAAATTCTCATCTATACAATGTGGATCACAACCTTAAATGGACTGCTAAATAAGATAATGCATCTGACACAATTCACAGTTCAAACAAAGCCCAGCATATTATAAGTGCTCAAAAAATAAGAGCTAAAAATAAAAACAAAACAAGAGAGAAAGGGAAAGAGATTGAGAATTAATATCTTAATGCTATGGCTGGGATTGCAGCACTGTTACCTTCAATTTTTTTATACTAAAGTAACACCCTATATAGGTAAATCTTCAAGATTTTCTCCACGGCATTCTTTTCTTTAAAGGCAACTAAGTAGGGCCTAAGCTTAGCACTACTTATATAACCATAAGAAAGTCTCTTAGTGGGAGACCTGGGTGGCTTGGTTGAGTGTCTGCCTTCCACTCAGGGCATGATCCTGGGGTCCTGGGATCCAGTCTTGCATCTGGCTCCTTGCAGGGAGCCTGTTTCTCCCTCTGTCTGTGTCTCTGCCTCTCTCTGTCTCTCATGAAAAAGTAAATAAAATCTTTAAAAAAAAAAAAAAGAAAGAAATTCTCTTAGCTTGATGTTATTTTTAAATATTACTATTCAGTAATCATTCAAGAAATGTTCCCTAAATGCCCTTTTATGTATATAAGACATTTAAAAGGTACAAAATGCATAATACATGGTCACTGCCTCTGAAGGGCTCACAAGCCTGTAGAGGAAATGGGTAGGTCCAGAAACAATAGGTCTTTGGTCCTGTTGGTCCACCTGAACCATGATGGATAACAAGCCCAGCACCACTTCCACCCCCTGCCGGTCAGAAGTGTGGCAAGGAGTCCTGATGCTAGATACTTTGCAAGACATGGGACATTTCAAAATAAGCAAGGATCATACCCTAAACATTATTGTTGCTCCTGTGAGGATCACTGAGACAGCAAGCATTTCAGGGAGCCAGGAGAGTGTAAGAGAATAGCCCTGTCTTAGAATTCAGACAAGCATAACAGTACATCTAGCTGTGTGATCTAGACCCCATTACTTTGACTTCTCTAAGCTTTGTTTCTTGATTTGCACAGTGGAAATAATTATGCCTGTTTCCCAGGGATGACGTGAGAAAGTAATAAGACAATCTATACCAACCATTTTGCAAAACATTGGCGAGTACTTTTAAGACTCAGTAAATGGTAGCTATTATTAATATTTTCATAATCATAAAGTTATACATAATAAACTAAGGAAAAACCATAATCTGTGCAAGCAAAAATTTTCTGAGGAGAAAAATTAGAAGAAAGCAGGAAAAATAGCTTGTTAATTGGAAAGCACAAAGTCAATATAAGATTACATATTGTAATCGTAAGAGAGACATAAATAGAAATATTTGAATACGTATTAAATTCTGCCTTCAAGTCATCTCTCAACCAGCATTGTTGAGAGAAAAACACTAATGAAAGTCTTTGCATTTGTTTGGAGAAGCATCTAAATTCTTAGAATGTAAACATTATAGAATTCTTATTATCTTATTTTTTTTAAACCTTCTCTATCCATCCTTTTGGAGACATGTTTATGGATTTCAGTTTCATTTGTCAGCTAATAAAATCCTCTATTCTATATTTTTGGTGTTCCTATAATAACAAATTCTTTCTGGACCCTTGAGAAAAAAAAATGTAAAATAGATTCCAAAAACATTTTGACTGTCAGTTATGTTCTGAGAAAGGACAGATTAATCCCCACAGACCTCACTGTTGACAAAGTCCTCATTTAATGTGTTTAGCTATAGTGCTAAGAGGAATTTTGATAACAACACCCTGGATGCCTCATTGCTGTTACATGAAATAATTACCACCCTGGGGTATAGAAGGTAATCAGATACACTGGGTCCCTGATCCTCAGGGAGAAGAAAAGGGACAAGGATGATTATCTGTCTATAATACTAACACCTATTATGTGTCATTTCTTAAATTCATTTCAATAAAATGACACTGTTTTTGTTTTCCTTAAGTGACCATTATTTCCCTAGTCTCTACTTTTTTGTTTCATTTTGTTTTGTTTTCAACATGAAGAGAGCCAATTTGCTATTCACAAATTTGACTGTGAAAGAGGAAACCTTGGTGAGTACATGGGACAAGAGGAAGTTTCCTACACTGCCCGTGGGAGTACCAAGGAGTACCAAGGGTTCAAAACACCTGGGAAACATTTTAGGATTACCTAGTGCTAAAAAAGAAATGTCAGGTCCAAAGTGGAGTCAATTTTCCTAGTCCCCACCACTTCATCCTGAACCTAATTGCAGCTTCAGCCTCTTGAAGGAATGGAATTTTAAACCAGTCTGGAATTTCCTGATCAGCACTAGTGAGATAAGGACAAGATCCTCTGCATTTCCCTCTAAGGTAAGGTCACCTTGTGTGAAAGAATTCTTTTTTTTTCTTTTGCTAATAATTTCCTTGCTTTGCAATGTTTCTGCCTATAAAACCCTCCCATTTTGTACAGCTCCTCAGAGCTCCCTTCTATTTGCTAGATGGGATGTGCCTAATTCACGAATCATTGAATAAAACCAATTAGACCTTTAAATTTACTCAGTTGATTTTTTTTTTTTTGACATAGTAAATTTCATGATATGCATATCTACTCCTAAGGATATACCCCAAAAAGGGGGAAGGGGGTGCTATACATGTGCTCCAAGAGACAAATGCAAGAATAAAGATGAGAGTATTATTCATAATGCCCCCACATTGGAGGAAAAGTGGAATAGATTCCATTATTTGTAATTACATTCATCATTTGGGGTGTTAAATTGCAACTAAAAGGAGTAAGTGCAGATGATGTATGCGACAGTGTGGAAAACTTTCAAGTATGTAACTTTACATAAGAGAAATTGGACCCTCAAAAATACATACTGGGTGGCTCAGTCTGTTAAGGTTCCACACTTTGCTTGATTTCTGCACTGGTCATGATTTCAGGGTTGTGAGATTGAGCTCACATTGGGCTCCATGCTAGACGTGGGGCCTGTTTAAGATTCTTTCCCTTTCCAACCTCTACCCTCCACTCCCTCTTCCTTCTTTTAAAAAAAAAAAAGAAAGAAAGAAAGAATGCATACTACCTGTTTCCATTTAACTATGTTCAAAAATATGCACAAGTAACCTTTAGTGTTGGAGGTTTGCATTCTTAGGCTTTAAACTCTAAGAAAAGGAAATTACCATGGAAGTCAAACTAGAAGTGACTATTTGAGAGTGAAGTGATTGACCAAGATTGGGTCTGCCAGGAGCCACCAGTGATGTTTAATTCTGGACATGGTACTCAATGTATTAATTTGTTAGTCAATTCATAAACAGTTAAGCTGTATGGTTTTGTCTTATGCACTTTTCCACTTCACAATAAAGATGGTTGTTTTTGTTAAGCAATTTTCCCTAAATGGAGGAAAAGGTATTGACACTTACTGGGTCCTTATTGATCATATGTACAATTTTTCCTAATTTTAATGGATGGTAATAACTCAGTAAGGGAGTTATCATCTTCCTCACTGAGCAGACAGGGAAAGCAGCTCATGGAGACTCTGGAATTTGCCCAGGGACACGGAGCCAGTGACAGCAGATTTAGTAACTGAACTCAAAGCTTTGATCCAAAGTCCATGTTTTTTATACTCCATCATGCTGATTATATCCACACTCTGCATAATTTTATCAATAAAAATTTCAGATTTTCTAATCAGCAACCTAACTAAACACATACCCAGGATTTGAATATTGATGAACAAACTTATCTTTAAATATTTTAAGTCAAATCTAAGAGATAATTATTTCAAAATATATGTAGCTAATCCTGCTCTAAAGTCAGACCATTCTTTAGAGTAAATGTGTTATTTATTGGGCTACATTATGTATATATTGTTCCTGTTCAAATGGTAAACAATTTTATGAGTCTATCACTCATACAAAGAAGGTTCAGGAAAGAAGAGTACAAAGCCAGAATCTCAACTCCTATTCCAACATCTTCTTTATAGTCATTGGCCAGAGAAATAAAAGAAACGAAGACAGAAGAAAAGCTGAAATCTTGTACCCTTGTCAAGCTAAGAGAGGCTCCAGAAGACTTCATTAATTTATTCCATGCATTCTTACTGAGTGCTTACTGTCACAATTAGTTCTCAGCCTTAGAGATACAACGATGAACCCATGTGCAAGGTGCTGGTAATTATATCCAATGAGAGAAACTGAGGATAAGCAAGTAAACATGAGGAATCTTCAAGAGTGATAAATGGATATTCCAAAGCAAACAAGAGGTAATAGGATAGACAGAGATCACAGTCACAATGCAGGTGGGTGGGTAGGTCAGTAGCATTAACCAAGTCCTCTTTCAAGAGGTAATACAGAGGCCAAAGCCAGAAAGAATACTACACAGGAATAGAGGGGGAATACTTCAGGCAGAGGTAACAGCAAGTATAAATTCCTGAGTTCAAATTATACTTGATGTTTTCAAAAACAGAGGAGCACAGTACAACAGAAATATGGTATGAGGATGTATCAGGACTTGATTCAGCTTCAAATAACTAAAGTTCCAAAGTAACAGTAGCTTAAAGATCATTGGTCTACAATTGGAAGGGCAGCTTCACAAAGCCATCAGGAACTCAGGTTCTTTCTACACTGTGGCTTCAACATCCTCCTTGTGATCTAAAATGGCCAAGTGAGAGCTCCAGCCCTCATAACTGAATCCCAGTGATGGGAAAATAGGAGGAATGAAAAAGAATGTGCCCTCTCCTTTTAAGGATGCTTCCTGGAAGCCAACACAACACTTTCATATATATCCCCTTGGCCAGAAAAAAAGTCAAATGACTAATTTAATAGGAAAATCCCAGCAGGAAGCTAAAAATGTTTGGTTTGGTTTGGTTGGTTTGGTTTGGTTTGGTTTGGTTTTTTACTAAGAGATAAAAGGAAAAATATATTTTATATGACAAGAAATTTTGTCACAGAAAAAGAGATACAGGAAATGAGTATGGAGAGGTAGGTAGGGATAGCTCATTTAGGTACTTGTAGAATATAGTAACTGGAATAAGGAAAATGAGGATCTCATAGTCCTAGAATAATGCCTTGCTTGAAAGGAGGGGTACTAGGGAGAGTACTAATCAATTCAACCAACATAGTATCTCTTGCATAGAGAATGGAAAAGCTTAATAGAAATATGAAATTTTGAGTCCAATGACCACCTCCAGTGACCTTCAAGCATTAAAGTAAAGGGACAAAAAAAAAAAAAAAAGAAAAGCATTGCGTTGTGTTGTGGGTATAAGAAGATGGGTTGAATTTCTAACTCCAAAACCTGTGATGGGGACTTATTTGAAAATAAGCTTTATTTTTAAAGCTACAATAAAGTTATGATAAGGTCATCCTAGATCAGGGTGGGCCCTAAATCCAATGACTGTTGTCTTTATAAGAAGGTCAGACGAAGACACAGAGCCATAGAGACACAAAGGAAGAATGCCATGTGATGACAGAGCAGAGCCTGTCAGCTGAAGGCCAAGCATTGATAACCACCACCAGGAGCTAGGAAGAAACAAAGAAAGATTCTCCCTCAGAACGTCCAGAAGGAACCAACCTTGCTGATACCTTTGTGTTGGACTTTTAGCCTCTGGAACTGTGAAAAACTAAAATTCTATTTTTTTTTTTAAACATTTTTTTTTTTATCTTTATTTACTTATGATAGTCACAGAGAGAGAGAGAGAGAGAGAGGCAGAGACACAGGCAGAGGGAGAAGCAGGCTCCATGCACCGGGAGCCCGAGGTGGGATTCGAGCCCGGGTCTCCAGGATCGCGCCCTGGGCCAAAGGCAGGCGCCAAACCGCTGCGCCACACAGGGATCCCCTAAAATTCTATTGTGTAAGCCACCAGTCTGTGGTATTTTGTTACGGCAGCCCTGACAAAGTAATACCGAATTTGGTTGAAAACTAGGTTGAGAATTTGATTCTGTATTCTACTTTATTATTTGCTAAGATCTTCCAGGTTAACTTTGGGATCTAATAAAAGGATCTGGCAATAATCTGTGTTCATAAGCTTGAGGTCTCTGTTGGTTTTTGAGTAGATCGTGTCCCACATCACAATATAAGTCCTCATCACATTAGTTTCTGGTCAGATTCCTCTGAGCAGTGGCTTCGAAGAGAAATCATACAGTAAATTCAATCTGAGTTCTCCACTCAAAGCCCTCCACCCACACCCGTAAACTGCATATGAAAGAGAAATCAGGAGCAACTGAAAAAGACACAGGGCAAAAAGACACAGGCAAACTGATTCTCCTCAGGCCCTTTGGAAGGCTGGTTTATTGGCTTAGCATTTAAAATCTTGAAGGAAATGTTCACTCTTGACTCACTCATGTTGCTTAAGCTCCATCATAAAGATCTTTGGGCAAACTTAACTGACTGCAGAGGGATTTCCAAAGATAGTCGTCCAAAATTAGCCTAATTTACATTGGTTCTGAATGCACTAAAATGCCCATCCTTGCTTCATGTTTTAAAGGGACAGTGAAAATCACTCTACTTTCACTTACAACCATGATTGGAATCATGCCCTCCAGGTACATACAAGATATATCATATCTCTCACACAGCGGGAAAAATTCAGGATCACTGATAGAAGCAAGAGAAGTTAATGATTCGCTTTAACTTGGCATTGTCTTTGTTCTCACTTCAACCACCCTTCACAATGTATAAAGTGTATTGTCAGGTCCAGTCATTTGTTTTCATCATTATGCCTCTGGAATCTGCTCTTTCCATTTCATCCCCTAACAACTTGCATCCAAACCCTCATCACATTGTATCTAAAATTATGATTCTGATCTAATTGCTTTTGAAAAACTACTACTCTCTCAAATGCCTTTTTATTCACTTTTCTTATTGCTTTCCATCCATCATCTGAGTTTTTGCAGACTCTATCTCCCCACAACATTTCCAATAACAAAGTCTATACATCATATATTTGGAAAATGATGCCATGTTTTCCTTTTAGTTACTGACATATTTTATCCATAATGCCTCTGATGACTAGAATAGAATTAAATAAATGACACCTTGGTGGTTGGTGGTTGGTGGTTGGTGGCCAGAGTCAATGTTCTGAGGTCCTAGCAAGAATGTTAGTGAGAGCTAACCTTTATTGAGTATTAGTCTGTGCCAGTTGCTATACTCAGCATTTCACATACATTCACTTGTATTTTTTTTAAGATTTTATTTATTTATTCGTGAGACACACACACACACACACACACACACACACACAAACAGAGAGAGGGAGAGAGAGAGAGAGAGAGAGTCACAGGCAGAGGAAGAAGCAGGCTCCATGCAGGGAGCCTGACGTAGGACTCAATCCCAGGATCAGGCCCTGGGGTGAAGGCTGAGCTAAACTGCTGAGCCACCTGGGCTGCCCTCACTTGTATTTTTTTAAATAAGAAATCTATGAACTAAGTCCTATCTTAATTTTTATTTTACAGATCAGGAAATCAAGATACACAGAAAATAAGGTAACATTCACAATTCAGAAAATACCTTCAAATTCAAGCCCAAGATTTGAACCTTGCTCTGTCTGCTTTAAAAGTTAAAACTCTCATAAGCAAATCATGGGGCAGAAATTTTCCAAGGCAAATTTCTTATGTCTTTATCAATCCTTAAAAACATGTAGTTAGCCATACAGGGAAAAGTAGATAAAAGCCCTTGTCTAACAGTGAGGAAATGTGTTCTGGTTAAAAAAAAAAAAAAAATCTGTTCTGTGTTATTACAGGGGTAGTCACTTCTTGTTCAGCTTCAGTGTTCTTATCTGTGAAATTAGGGTATCAAACAATGTTATTGCTAAGGTACTTTTCAGTGATTCTTAGTCTCCCCTCCTCCAGTACATATTTTTGGATATATATCCTCCCTGCTACTACTAAATCTGTGTGTGTGTGTGTGTGTGTGTGTGCGTAGAGAAAGAGAGAGATTTTGAGAAAGAAATAGGAAATTGTAAGAAGCAGAATGCTGGACATAAAAATTCATTTTTCCTTTTTCCTCTCATAATGATGGACAATTATTAGTGTGATTTAGTACCATAAGGAGTTTGAGGGCCTGAATCAACATCTCTACATCTCTATACCTTGGCCACCTTGTCGTGATCTCAAGATGTATATTACAGTAAGTAGGAGATGGAGGGAAACACTTTCTCAGGAATTCCCTAGCAAGATTTCAGTTAACATCTTCTTGGGTACAACTAGGTTATGTACTTACCCCTAAAAACCTGGGATTGGGTCCGGCTTCCTTGATATCGAGGAATTTCTGAACAATCCTGGAATAGAAATAGTAGGGTAGTGGCTTTTGCGATAAGCAACCAAATGTAGGCCCCAATCTACATTCTCACATCACAGCTGCCAGAGAAATATTCTTCCAACATCTACATGGGAAGGTCACTTCACGTGTCAAATCCCTTCTATGGTTGCCATTAAAGAGTCAAGTTTCCTTTTAGGGAAACACTAAACATTTTTTATAATGTACTTTCCTTTTCTCCAATATTATCAGACTATACCCCCTTAAGAGTCATCTTGGGAAACCAATGTTCTCTAAGCATCACATGTGAATTCCAGAGTTAAGAATCACCATTAAAGTGAACTTTAAAGGACAACTAGGAGATCAGCAGATGCAGAAATTGATGAGGAAAGAAATAGATATTGTTCTCCATGGAAGAAAGAGAATGAATAATGAAGTGGATGTAGGAACTTTGAGATTTACTCAGAAAACAATGAGCTTTTTGCTTTAGTTTGAATTTTAGGCAGAAACTGTAAAACAAGCTAAGAGAGGCTTGCCAGAGACAAGATGGTGCCAGAGAGTGGAGAGATGTAGGAATTTGGGCTTTAATCGGTTGACTTTGGATTGGGGGAATGGAAGTGAGGAAGAGTGATCAAAGGCTGTTAGCCAGGCAGTAACAGGGGCAGAATTTCAGTCAAAATGATGAATCCCAAAGTTCTAGAACACAGTAGAACTGGAATGGGGAGACACCACCAACAGAGAGGGAGTTAGAAGACTGGTACAGCACCTGAAGGGGAAGGAGAAAGAGAAATGTATTCAGTCCTCTGGCCAAGCCCCATCGATAGCTGAAACACAGCATGGTATGTGTTACTTTTCACTTAGCACAGAGGCGGAAGTTACAGAGAGAGAGGAATAGGTGTGAATATTGGATGTGATGGCTGGACATGGGCGACATGGAGAAAATAAGATTAATTCCATTTCTTACTGAGGCTGTGAAGTCTTCCCTGCACCAAGATATTTCCTTAGGTCTACTCTCTCTGTTCCAAAATACACACAGGTTGCTCTTCCTTTGCTTCTTTTAATCTGCTGTTAACTCCCTCATCTACTTTTCTGGATCCTACATAAAAATTTCATGCAATTGCTCTTTTTTTCCATATTATTCAGCTGAGGATCTTATGGCTTCATCATTTCAAACTATGTTCTGAGGTAAAATCTTCTTAGAAATTAACAGTGGTATAGAAGAGACCACAGCAGGGAAACATGTTCCTAGGAGTGATGACCAAGAAGCTACACAGCAAAGGGAAATTTTATTCAAAACCCAGAAAACAAAAGGTTCATAATAAGGCCAATGATTTCAATTAAGAGTTTGTTAAAGTTCTGACTCCTCAGCACATACCTTTATTATCTTAATTACCTTTATTCTTTGATTCTTTGCTCTGAATATCTTTCCTAAACCACAGCCCTTGTCAACCCCTGGACACAGAAATTTGATAGCTCCCAACTCCATTACAGCTTCGTCTCAGATCAATGAGGTGACCTTGAAAGAACCCCACTCTCCCGTGCTTCAGTTTCCTTGCAGATATCATGGGAATGCTACCAAGTTTTCATACTTGACTAGAAGCACAAGGGCAAAGCCCTCTGAGGACATAAGGTGCTAAGTAACAAACAAGATGGAATATGTAATTCAATCAATCATGTCCCGACACTGGCTGTGCCCATTTATTATTACTTTTCAATTTCTAAAGTGATGGCAAAATGGAATTTCCACTAATTTTTCAAGAACCTAAATCTGATTCTTATAATCCCAGGCTTTATGTTGCTGATATATTGTAGATATAATTTTTGTGTGTTCCAAGAGGCTTTCTGCTCACAGGGCATTGCTGTAAGTTGTGGATAATTTATTTTCCCCTGCTATTATATTGTGTAAATTACCATGTTGGCAATATTTTAGCCTTTCACACTTTGAATCAGTGCCCAGAATAATTCTAACAAGATTTTGATTCTCCGGAAGCAACCTCAAGGAAGAAAGCCCTTCAGAATGCCTGCATATTCATTTAAACTTCAGCTGAGAATAACATCTCCTCCAGGTCAAGTATAAGGTGCCTGTGAAGGGTAAGTGATACTTATCTCATCTCCCTGCTGATACCTAAATCCCTCTCTGCTGCCAGGAACAATTGTAGGACCCTGCCAGCTGAGCGCACATTCTCTCGCATTTCCACCTCAGGATGCAAGTTCTAGAATTGGAACCCAGTTTGAAGCCTTCCAGAAACCTCAAAGAAGAATTTAATTCAGAGGTCCAGCCACATAACCAAGTCTGTAGCTTATTTTATCACCCAAAGAGATATTTTGGTTTTCAGCCAGGAAATGCCTCATTTCTTAGTACCAGGAGTAATCAGGAAGGGTTGAAAATGGAAAACAGACTGCCAAATAAGGGCAGACGGGGTGCTACAGAGACAGACACAGAGCCACGTGGTCATGGGAGGCTGAATAAGGACAGGGACTCCACGCAACTTTTTCTTCAGTATTGAATAAAGATAAAGACTCATATATAACAATGGGAAGAGAGGAAACAGAAAGCTTCTATTTTGTTTTACCTCCCCCAAACCCACTTCTACCCCCAGTTTAATGGGAAAAAGTTTCTAGAACTCATTACTAGGACCCAGGAACCCAAATCTGCCTCCACCAAACTCTCCAAGTCCAGCAGAGAAGTGCAACAGAGAAGTATGCCCTCCTTAGATGGTCTGCTTTACTGCTGACAACCTAAGAGTCCTGGGAAGGTATTCTTTCTTAATATTCTTGATTATGATAATGTGGGGATACTGTGAATAATGTGCTGATCTCGTAAGGATGTTGTGAGAATGCAATGAGCAAATGCCTGTGTGCCTTGACCAGCATATGTCGCAATAAAAGTTATCAGCTGTTACCATTCAGAATACAGCGCCATTCTCATTGATATAACATTAATAATAAGGGTATTCTAGCAACATAGAGAAAGAGGCTACATCTCAATATAGATGACTGTTTTTTTCCTTAACAACCTCCCGCTCCAAGTCAGGATTGATTATGAACACCAGGGAAGGGTGGGCCCAGCTAGAGGAAAATAAATAGTTTCATTTCCCCTTCTCATAGTCCTCAGAAATACATATCAACTTTTATTTGTTTTAGCTAAGCTCTCTTTTATCTATTCATGCTCCTATCTAAAAATGCAGAAGTAGTTTGCAATAGGAAAGAAAAGGCCTTTAGAAGACTTTTAAATTTCTTCAAGTTTTCTAATGAACTTAATAAGCTCCCCAGATACATCTTACAAAGTAAAGAAACCTTCGGAAATATTAAAGTAATTTTGTTTTCTCCAGTGGTACGGAGCCTTCTAGGTGACTAGTAAGATACATCATCATCAATTTTACAAGTGTTCTGTTAACAGCGAAAGGAAAATCACAAGAGAAAACACTCTCTCTTTGATATCTTTTAATATATTTGGATGGAGCTCTGTTGCAAAATTTTTCATTGGAGCAGTTTCTCTGAGTTTTCACCTCAAATTCCAGTTCAATGATGACAATTCCAAATGTTCCTCCTCTAACTGCTTGGCAGGCCAAGCGATTTTTGACACCACCAGAAACTTGCCAAGATTTTTGATCAAAGGAATAATACACTAAATTGAAATCACTGTCACTCTTTTTGCCTCTTTACTCACTCAGAGAATGCTCCCATGAGAAGGGCACTGCTGTGGGCACCAAACTCGAAGGAACAAGTGAAACAGCTTGAGTTTTGCCATCGACATCATAAATCTCCTCCAAATGGTTAAAGACACATCAGAGTCCAGACCAGAAGAAGCATGAAGGCTGAACCACAGATCTATAGTCAGAAGCAATATCTAAGATGGACTGCATCTTACTGGTGATCAAGTTCATATGACCATTCTTAATGTCCCATTGGCTTTCTGCATACCAAATTTCAAGAATTTCTTGCCCAATGCTTGTAACAGGCAGGAGTGTGTTTTATGCCCCAACTCTCTGGCCAGGGCATAGTTTTATTTCCTAGGCAGCATTTTTCTGATTGCAGTCCTTGAGCTACTTCTAGCCATCTCATCCTAGTTGCTTGATTAAAATCCAGATTCTTGGGCTCCCCTTCTAAACTTCCTCAACTAGAGTCCCTGCCATAAGTCCTGAAAATATGAACATTTAATAAAGGATCTCGGTTAGTCATAGGAAAGCATGCATTTGAAATGAGAACTGACATTATAACCCAGAGATATCAAAGCTACACGTATTCCTTACATAGGAATCATTTCCAAGGTAATACTAGGGGGTTCCAAGAAAAAGAAGTCATGCACAACTGCCCTCGGGCAACTGAAATACAACCTGATATGCATATCTATAAAGTAACAAGACTGGGGGCACCTGGCTGGCTCAGTCAGTTAAGCTTCTGCCTTCAGTTCAGGTCATGATCCCAGGACCCTTGGATTGAGCCCTGCATCCAGCTCTTTGATTAGAGGGGAGCCTGCTTCTCCCTCTCCCTCCCCTTCTCCCTTTCCCTCTCCCCCTCCCTCTCCCTGCTTCTGCACGCTCACTTGCACACACTCTCTGTCTCTCTATCAAATAAATAAATAAATAAAATCTATTTTTTTAGAAAAAGTAACGGGACTGCTTAACCTCGAAGGGGATGAGAGCAAAGTCAGCATCTTCATTAGATGAGTGACCAGTTGCCTAGTCACTGTTGTGTCACTGTTCTCTACTAAGACAATTTCCTGCTTTGCTTTTAGGGCATAATTAAAAAGTTGTGACTCTGGCCTCTGTAGACAATGTAGATCTACAAAACTGAAGGTGCTTTCTTCTTAAATCTCCAGAAACAGCTAGAGTTTATCTTCTAAAAAAAAGTTCTAGCCTTTAAATTACAACTAATTTACAAAATTAAGAGTTCCTAGAACAGGAAAAAAATATAGGAACTTGCATACAACTTCAAATATAGACTTTAAACCAGCCTTAGTTCATCATCTCCTACACATTACATGTTTCCAAAATTTGGTTTGATTTTTTTTGTCATTGATGTTCCGATTGATGGATGTATTATGGAGACAAGAACTTCAAAGCCTATTTGGACTTCAGGTATGAAAAAGAACACTTGCCCCACAGAAGTTAATAATAAAACAATACTCTAAGCAGGTGTTTTCCTAAATTACTGATCTTTGAACCTAGATAGAGTTCCTTCTTTCTGGAACATAGGAAGCTACCTCTGGGCAATATTTCTGGTTCTTGGATTTTTAAATGTGATGTCAATAACTATTTGGGCATGTATCTGATTCAGCCTTCTGTTACCAACACTACAGCTAATGTAGATTTGCACTCCCTGCATGGGATTTCATAACTATAGATCAGAAAGCAGAGACCTAATCTGGGATCCCAGGGATCAAAGAGAGCTGCAGGGGCCATGTGACATGCTGAGATGAGCTCTCTGTCCCTGTCAGAGCAGTTCCTCACTGAGCCAACCTCCTGTCATCATGTGCCATCATCTGTAGGAGATGAGGCAACAATTCTGTAGGAAGAGAATATTTTGAACTATGCCTACAAAAGTGTAAAACATAAAGACAAATATTTTTCAGATAAATAAATCTCCAACATAAGCCAAAAAAAAAAAAAAAAAAGTAAAAATAATGAGACTGATTCTGGGGTAGATACTTAGAGAAAATGAGAAAGGTCTGGACCCTGCTGGGGGCCTCTTTTGCAGGTTTAAACAGGAGGGCCAGAATACTTTTTTTCCCCACCTCTGAACAGTAATTTCCACGACATCCACTGTACCTGCAAGCATAAATTCTCCCCCAAAGGAGACAATCATAAGGATGCTACCTCAAGCTACTACTAGTACTGCATTTTCCAATTAGCTTGAATAATAAATAGAAAACAGCATGGTGTGAGAATACTTAGACTAATAAGTATGCCACAACTCTTGACACAATCCAAATCTTGAAATTATTTGGAAGTCCAGTTCATGCAAGCACACTTTTCTTAGCAAGATTGAGACTATGATTGTCTTCCATTTCTCCAAATCCCAAGACCATTTACTATTGAGTAATCTAATATCTCAGAGTCTTTACATTAGGATAAAGCACTCATAAAAAAAAATGCTATCATTTTTAATGAAAGAATTTGGCAAACCTATTATTCTAAAGCAAAGAGTTAAGGTCTAATTCATGGACTCTTGGGGGTTCCTGAGACCCTTTTGTGGGCATGTTTATAGGATTAAAACTATTGTCATAATAATATTAAGAAGTTATTTGACTTTCATTGTGTTGACTATGCACTGATTGTACAAAAGCAATAAATAGGTGAAATTTTTGTAGCCCTAGCAAGAGTCAAGTCAGTGGTACCAAGTATATTAATAGTCATGGTATCTTCCCCAACAAACAGTTGTAGAAATCAATAAATCAATTAAAAAGAATAAATGCTAGCTTTGCTTAAGAATTTCCTTGATCAAATAGTAACAATTAATTTCACTAAATCGTGACCCTTGAATATATTTTTTGATATTTTGTGTCATGAAATAATAATAAAATAAGAAATAAGAAGCACACATAAAGCATTTGTGCTGCTTACCAAAGTACAAAGGTTATCTCAAGTGAAAGCACCGGTGTGATTGAGTTGTGAGCTGTCCTAGCTCATTATTTCATGTAAAATCATTTCTACTTGAAAAATAATTGACAGATAAATATGGATACCATTTTGGCATTTGGCAATGCAGATTGATGAAGTAAGCTTTCACATCAGGGAAAACAAATGTCAGTGTATGTTTTTAATGAGACAGTTTTCAAGCGAATATTGGAATTTTGGAAAATTTGTAGCCCTACAAGTTACAAGCCACACAGCTTCCTCATACTAAAGACTTTTCTGCTGAGATCAGTGGTAATATTAATGAATATGTTTTCATTTAATATGGTATCATTTTATGAAATATGTCAATGTCACATCGACATGTGAAGAAATGATCAAAACATGATACTACAAAATCATGCATGGATACATGATCCAGTCAAAGTGCAAGATAGACCAGTGGATCATGATAGAACAAAGGATGAGAAAGTTTATCAGTGTTTCAGTTTCATGTTTCAATTAGGCTATTAGAAATTACCGCTTGACTAATTTCAGTGTCACAACAAAGAAGAATATCTACAATTATATGAAAAGACATTAAATATTTCTCCTTTCCAAATTCATATCTGAATGAGACCAAATTTTCTTCATATAGTTTACCCAATTAACAGATTGAAATAGATTGAATACAGAAGTAGAGTGGAGAATCCAGTTGTCTTCTATTAAGTCAGACGTTAAACAGACTTGAAAAATGCAACGTATGTCATTTCTCTCACTATTGTTATTTTAGAAAACATAGTTAATTTTTCATAAAAAACATAATATTTATACTAATATGTAATAAGCTTATTATTTTTTAAATAGAAAAATAAGGAAATTTTTAGAATTGTTTTTAGTTATAACTTCTAAAGTGGTAACTGTCAATTGGTATAAACCACAATTTAAAAAAAAAAACCCTCTCTGTAGCTCCCAGTAATTTTTAAGAATGGAAAGAGTTCCTTAAACCACACAGTATGAGACCCGTTGCTCTAAGTCAAGGGAAAACCGGCGTGTCTCTTCTCCATTCCAAGAAAATCAAGAGGAGAGGAGAGTAACCAGCATAACAAAGAGCAATGCAAACAGTTTAAGAACCACTCTTGGCTTATATCCTCTAAACAACAAAGTGCAAAACATCATTATGTTTTCACATGTTTCATTATGTTCTTTCAAATTGTGAAAGAGCTAGAGTATGTTTTAATGGCTCAAAGAGCAGCAAATGCTTGGAGGTCAAGTCATTCTGGGAGAACATGAAGGGGTAATTCTACTGTAAAATGAGACCTCCTTCCTCTTAGACTATATAATCCATCACCTTTGACAGGAATCAAAGAAGAGGACAATGATTTCTAAGGAAAGAAATAAAGAGGGTCTCCAAAGCAGGGACGACAATGACAGAAAGGGCAGACATGTATTTGAGTGCAAAAGGAAGGCCATCCCAAAGAATGGTAAGAAGACCGAAGAAAAGGGGCACCTGGGTGATTCAGAGAGTTAAGCATCTGCCTTTGGCTGGGGTCATGATACCAGGGTCCTGAGATTAAGCCCCAAACTGGGCTCCTTGCTCAGTGGGGAGCCTACTTTTCCCTCTCCTTTCCACTCATACTCTCTCTCACTATCCCTTTGCTATCTCTCTCTCTCTCTAAAAATAAAATAAATAAAAAATCTTAAAAAAAAAAAAAAGAAAGAAAAAGGAAGAAAAGACAAAATACTAGCACTTGAAGGACACTTGTTAGGTATAGAATACTAGCTCTACCCTTCACATACACCATCTCATTTAATCTAAGAGGCAAAACTAAAAGGTAGATATTGTTATCACAGAAGCAGCAACCAAACATCTTTCTTCCAGATATCTTTTTGACAAACTCTTCCAAGAGTTCTTGAAGAGTTCTTGAACTATATAAAGATACTATGCTACCTCAACTTCTCTGAACTAGCACAGGGCTGAGATTTAAATGGAACAGTGTCTATAAAATAAGTAAACTACTCATGTTTATTTTCTTAAATACATAGCTACTGGGAATCCCTGGGTGGCTCAGTGGTTTAGCACCTGCCTTCGGCCTAGGGTGTGATCCTGGAGTCCCAGCCCGCATTAGGCTCCCTGCATGAAGCCTGCTTCTCCCTCTGCCTGTGTCTCTGCCTCTCTCCTTTCTCTCTCTCTCTCTCTCTCTCTCTCTGTGTCTCTCTCATGAATAAAATCTTTAAAAAAAATACATAGCTACTCATAAAAATGCCTTTATATTTTTTCCTCTGATATTTTTGATATATATTAAGTGGTATCATTACACTTACCAGTTGTGGGTACTTAGGGAGATTTGTAGAGCATGCTAAATTTTCAGAAGGCATAGAGAACAAAACAACAAAATGTACAACATACAAAATATAGTGAGGAATGTCACAAGGGAATGGCACAATATGAACACTTCTTATCAAGGATCATCTCTGCAGCATTAAGCTTCTCAGAACCCATTTTTGGAAATTCATGATTGGTGCAAATGGGATAGATTCATGAAGGTCCTGTTTTGAGAACTTGGAGCTGTTGCATGCACCAGACTTAGAATCATTTAATATAATTCCTGCTGAAGGCCCTAATAGCCCAGCACCCCTACACTTGGACCTAGGATTGTTTCAGCCTGAGGGAGATAAATTTGCCTGTAGCTCTCTGTGGTTTCCTCTATGCTACTGATTATCAATAATAGCAGGACTATGTGAACTGGTTGCTAGCACTAAATGGCATGCCCTCAGGCTACAGAACAAAGCTTACCTAAGTGGTCAATGCAGGGATCAAACATGCAAATGAGTGCTTGCTTAGTACTGAGCTGATACAACTAAAATAAGCAGCCAGTGTAATCAAAGAATCTTATGAAAGAGTATTAAAATCCAACATCTTTGTTAAATACCTACTTGCAGAGGCCATCATGCTGCTCGTTGTCAAGTAATTAAACAGGCATCAACGTTAGGGGTGATTTTAGCTAATGTCAGAGGCATTCCTCTCATTAAAGTCTGACTAATCACTACAGCATGATTGCCCAAAAAAGTAAAATTCAAAATTGCTGAAGGCATAAAAAAAATCTATTTTCATATTGCCTAGTTATCTGAGGTGTGAATATATATGATTTTGCAATTTGGGGAGCAGAATCTCCATGATGATTATATGCAGCAAATTTCTTTTTATAACTGTGAAGGAAAAGTTTCCCAAATTTAGGGGAAAAAGGTTTGTTAACATCTGTATTCACCATGTTGGGAATTCATTTATGCAAAGGTTTGCACATAAGTCTTAAGCACATTTTGCTGCTTTATTACAACCAAAGACTACTCACATTTTTATCTTCCATTTCCTCTAAAATTCTTCAGTTTTCTTGGTTTAAAAAATGGCTCCTGCATGTCAAGTTTCTTAAGCTCAATTTCACTGCACGTGGCAAGCAGAATACATATTTCAGAAGCTCATAAATTTGCCCAAATAGCTGGTAGGTTCAGCACATTTGGTTTGCTGTTTAGTTCTGTATAACTTTTTGTTATGTTAAGAAATATAATAGAAGATAAGTAAGTCCTATTACAAAATGTGCATTCTTCTAGTAACTTAGCAGAAAACTGCATTTATTGAACCACAAATGCCTAAACATCAGTCAATCATTCAGCAGGAATTTAACAAAATCCCTACTATTTGTGTATCGTGGTCCTGGGCATTATGAGAGATCCAAAAATACTAAATCTGCCCTTCTTTAAGGAACTTATTGGGTATTATGAGAAGCAAATAGGAGTATGTCAGAATATTTTTAGCATGCTAAATCATCGAGGTTTTTCTATATTTGTGAGTTTTTCTACATACTTTCCACCATTTCTCCTGTCTCCCCAACCACGCCCTCCATATATAAATATTTAGCTAGGCATAAATGCTTCTGATTTTCACTTCCTGTATGAGATGTGATAGCATCAAGTAGAGGAAAAAATACACTTTTTCCTTGTCTTTTGATTTTCAAAAGACTAGTAGTTAGGAGAATGTAAAAGATTCATATATAGATGAAAGATTTTGCAAAACACAAATAAAAGTAAGCCTGTACTGTTCCTAATCCTCATTCATCCAGGTTAGAATAAAATCCCCAGGACTAGAATGGGGAGGAAGGGAACTGACAAAGGCATAAATATTGATGCATCACAAGGACAAGGATCATACACCCTGCATGAAAAGTAGCAAAATTCTAGGAAGGCTTGTGGGATTGGAAAGCAAGACACCTGTACCTCACTTCTCAGATAAAGACATGAAGAGGCAGCAGGTCTCCTTCCCAGATGAAGACAAGGGAGAGGAATGGCCACTTGCTGCACATCAGCAGACATGGCCTCCTGCAGCCTCTGGGATTTCTTTCCCTTTCATGGTGCAGGAGCTCAGAATGGTGGCCACATGCCCAAGGATGGCATCAAGGCAGCAGAGAGAGCAGTGGACCTGTGAGGGCCATCTTGATAGGACACAGATACATCTCCAAAGCACCCTAATTAGAGGTGAATGCTTGCAGAATAAGCCACCCCAAAATATGACTGTAGAAGCTCAGGACTTTCCAACCCAAAATATGCTGCTGTGGTATGTTGATTGTTTTGAATCCTAAGTGCTTGAAAAACAGGGAGAAGCTTTTTCTGAACTCCCCTTATCACCTAAAGACAGATCTTCCAGGGTACCTGGATGACTCAGTGGTTGAGCAGCTATCTTTGGTTCAGTTTGTGATCCCGGGGTCCTGGGATTGAGTTCCATGTCAGACTCCCTGTAGGGAGCCTGCTTCTCCCTCTGATATGTCTTTGCCTCTCTTTGTGTGTCTCCCGTGAATAAATATAAAATCCTAAAAAAAGAAAAAAGACAGATATTCCAAAAGAAGCTCAATTGTTACAAATCCCCTCCCCAGTAGTTTGAACAACCAGGAAAAATTAAATCATACCACAGGAAAAGAGACTAGAAGTCAGCATCACACTCAAACAAACCGTGTCACAAACTATCATACCTCCCACCAATTCTTCCAAGGGCCCATGCATCTTTCCTAAAACTCATGTACTGTCTCCTAAGAGACCTTAATATGCCCCTTTCCCTCTTAAAATGGTATTTAAACTCGAATTCTAAGCTACCTCAGAAATTTAATCATTTTTCCCTATCTCCCATGTATATATGAGGTACACATGTTAATAAGCTTTTTTTGTTTTTCTTTTGATAGTCTGTTTTTTGTTTGTTTGTTTTTTGATAGTCTGTGTTTAACACAGGAGTCTTAGCCAAAAACTCAGAAGGGGAGAGGGAAAATTATTTATTTTCCCCTAAATTGAACGACCAAGGACCTGATGGGGCAATGAATACCTTAGTGGACTTGAGTTCTGATACAGAACATTGACTATCTAATGACTCAACATGCACTAAAATACTTCCCAAGGCTTTAGCATCAGGTCCTGGAGAATTAGGACAATACTGTGGGGAAAGGGACAGTATAACTTTTCACGGGAATTATGTGTTGACCATCCTAGGGAGATAATCTAAAAGGAAATTCACTAAATATAAGAAACGAAGAAAGTTGTACTTTTCCCATGTTTTAAGTGTGGGTTGAGATTTATAGCCAACATTGTAGAGTAAAATCATTAGCATCTAATTAGATCCTACCTTACAGATAGTAAGAGCTCTGAGATCTCACATTTATCGAAGGCCACTTATGTACCTACAATGAACATACTTTTACTCTCTAAAAGTAATCTGGGAGGATTTCACAAGAGAGAATAAACCAGAGCTGGCCGTTGGAGGACAGGTAACACTGAGGGAGGCTGGATATGAGGAAAGGAAATTTACTCAACAGAAAAGAAAGGGCAACAAAAACATGGAAAACATGTATGGAAAATATTTGACTAGGAAGAGTAAAATCATATGAACTTGAATAATAATTCATTCTGCATGACCATATGTGATAAGCAGTGAAAAGCTCAGTCTATGTGAAGATTCTCTTAAATATGATCACTTTCAACCTTTATAAGCAGTCTTAAAGATGAGCTTTCTGAAACTAATTGGCACACCAGATCATTCTTCTCAGTCTCCCAAATGTTTGTGTGGCTAAAGGTACAGATAATAAACTGCAGAGCAAAACAGTGTAATAGGCAAGGAGGGGGACTTTTAAGAAGGGTCTTTCATCACCAGCACTATAACAGAATGGCATTTACATGAAATTGATTTTCAGTGGTAAAATTATGCTTGTGATGTTCCATTGTAAATATTGACAGCATTAAAAGGAATGTCTAAAAGACGGGCACTAAAATGTCACCAGAAAAAGGCTGACTAGTATTTATGCTAAATTCCTCAAATTGCATCCCCTTTTTACATAAGTAGTGATGCCTCAAGAAACAAAGCAGATAATTCTCTAGAGCTATGAAGTGAAAGGAAATGAATGTGCCTACATTCACGTAGGAAGACACCCACTGCCTCTCATCATAATGACACCAAGTTTTTTTTCTCCCCATCTTGGAGGATTTTCAAATAAGAAAGCTTACATCTTTCCCATATTGAGCTCAGAGGATAAATAGACAAAATAAATCACCACAAAAATAAAGGACCCTTACAAACATTAAAGGATTTCTAGTATTGTGTAGAGAATCAGTTATTGATGAGACTTCGCATTTGAACTTAGAATCATGTTTATCTATTTAATGAGGAATTAGATGAGCATCTTGCTAATGATGGGAGGGGAAAAAATCAGACTCTGCTGTTTTTCTATTAGTCGTAATAAAACAAAGGCTAAAAGGCACAATCTGAGGATTTCACTCAGCTGAATTTCTAGAAGCTTTTAGTTTGTCCTCTAACATCTTCTCCCTTGACATCCTGCATAACAGGCTATCAGTAGCCTGTGTACTGTCTAATTCAAGAAAATAGGCTTCAGTCTTGTGATATCCAATAAAATTTTTAGAATTATATGCAATTATTCTGAAAGAAGAAACTGAAGAACTATCCTGGAATTCATTTTAAGGATGTTATTCCTCACATAGTACATTTATTAAGTAATTTAGAGCAAAATATTTTATTGGCTTGCTAATTATATTACAGAACACTATATTATATTTTTGAGCTTATGCTAAAATATCCTTGGAATGAATCATAATTCTAGGATTAATAGACTTACAGGTTTTGAAAAAAGAAAGGTTCTCTTTGAAATATTGCAATTAGTGCTTTGCATTGCTACTGAATAACGCTTTCTTTCTCCAGTTATTCTGAGGAATGTAATTTAGAGTGCTTTGTACAGAATCTTATTACAAATTTGAATTTTGACAATGACATTTTACATCAAAAGACAAATTTGTTGAGAAACACCAAATACAGAAATCCTAAGACTGCTACAGAAAGTTAAATACCTTCTGCTATGATCAATAACAAGCAGAGGCATAAAGGTACAGTTACTATCTCATAAGAAGGTCTATGGATTTCACAAAGAATCACAATCAGCCATTTATTTGGGGTCAGCTACAAAGTAAAGCTGCTTGTTTAAGTTGAGTATTTGTGCCAAAGTGATGGTAGAGCTTATTAAAATAGAATAATTGGCAGAAAATAGGCCTGCTCTTAAAATGCCCTCAGAAAACTTTGAGCTATGAGAAAGTTCAGTGTTCATTTCCTGAGTATCTATTAGACTGTGGCTTTCTAACATGAAGATAGTAGATGAAATCAATGAAGAGCCAATGAAGTAAGCTCCTGGTCTCAGGGAGAAAGTTGGCATGACTTGGCTAAGGTCACCTGGGGCAAAACTGAATTCTGAGTATAGGTTTCCTAACTCCAAAATGAGATCTACACACTTCGATCCTCCTGCTTTTCTCAGAAAGGAAATAGTGGATATTGTAGTGGATTTATTTATTTGTTTAGTTGTGTATGTGTTTCCATATATGCCATGATTGCAGGCTGAGGGTAAAGAAACTGACTTACTGGGAAAGAAGCAGAGGTTGGGCAAGCTCTGGGCTGCAGCCTGAATTGGAGCCTAAAGCCCCAGGTTTAAAATCTGATTAAAGGGTTGTTTTAATGATCAATGAAAATAACGCCAATGTGAAACAACGAAAGGTACACAAGAAAGGGAATAGAGATATACAGGCTTTAGTTGCAAAAACAGTTAAGTCTGAATGATTAGCTGTCTGTGGGCAAATAACTTAACCCCTAGATCCTGAGCCTGTAAAATAAATAAATTGGACTAAAATCACCTTATATTACATAAAATCTTTTACATTTGTCCTATTTAGGAAAAACAAAAGATAATTTCAACTTTTCTTCATTTTTTCATCAGTTAAAAACTTCAGGTGTTTTGATTCATCCTTAGTCTAATCTGTGCCTCATAAATACTTAGCTTGCAATATACTCTGTTCAATGAATACAGTTATTTCTGAACAAGTTAATAAGTGAAAGATTTCATAACATGGGGGATTAATTTTGTAGTTAACAATGAAATCAACAGTAATCACATTGATTTCTTGGGGCACCTGGGTAGCTCAGTCAGTTAAGTATCTGCCTTCGGCTCAGGTCACAATCCGGGGTCCCGGGATTGAGCCCCACAACAGACTCCCTTCTTCTCCCTCTCCCTCTCCCTGCTGCTCCCCCTGCTTGTGCTTTCTTTTTCTCTCTTTCTCTATCAAATAAATAAAAACTTAAAAAAAATTGATTTCTTATGCTCACCACTGTTTTTTATGACTGTATCTTACAGGTCTGTCTGAATGTAAATACATTATCTCTATTCTTCTCAAACTCCATCAAATCCAGAATTTCCTCTTGCCATCTATTTTGAACACTATTGTGTTCCAGGGCTGCAATCTGTTTGTACCATCGATAAAAGTCAGTGCCTCCCAAACTTTGTTAGCTTCTAAATGGCAGGGAATGCATCTGTCTAGATATCCCTTAAGCAATTAGCCATAAATTATATGGTTTGAGAAGTAAGTAATTGGTATGTTTGCTGAAGAGCCATCCGATATAATCCCGAAAATTACCAAACTAAAAAGCCAAAAGTTTGATGTCCAAATATCCTGCTCATTTTGGTTACTAAGTCATACTGTCTAAAAGCATTTCTAATCCATTACTAAGAGATTACCCTAAAGGTAGTTAAATTGACAGGATTTACCCCCAACTTGTGGTGAAAACAGAATTGTCCCATTGATCATGGTCAGCATGCCTCTATCTTAACTCATTAAATGGGTCCTGCTACCAGGCCCCATTACTTAAACTTGAACAAGAGTTTAGAGGAGAGAAAAATTTCACTATCAGGCTAGAAAAAATAATTCAGAGTCCATCATTGTATTTGAGTTATTCGTAGGATCCTAGGGTCCACCTTGGCAGCACCAGAAGACCAGACATGGAAACTCTGAGGGGAGAATAAAGGAATCCTGAAGGCAGTCTTTTCCCATTTTACATTTTTACAAGGATCAGCTCAACTCCTTGTTTGAATACAATTGTTACCATTGGATGAGAACTCTAAAGTAATATTGTAAGGAAGAGAGACAAGTTGTGCATACAATTGGTTGAGGATTAAATTGGGAAGTAAAAACCGAATCACTTATTATCTACCTTAATTTGATCTAGTTACCTTTTTTTTTTTTTTAGAAATAGATTTTAAGTCAATTCTAAATGAGGGTTTGGATTCTAAATCCAGGTTTGAATCATGTCATAGATCACTGGGCACAGACTCAGAAATCCCTTACAGTCTAAAAATTGAGATCTTGAGAGAAAACTTGAGTTTGTTTTTCTTGTAAGATATTCTTAATATGCTTCAACAGTCGAAGCTATATTTTAGTGTATGTATGAAACGTATATGAAGGAAATTTTAGCACTGGAGCTGGGTCAGCAGGCGTTCGGTTGAAGCCCAACCATTCAGCATTTATGCTACTTAGCAAGTTGCAAATACCTATAAAGGTAATGAGTTTAAGTAGCTTCATCGAACGTAATGGTTCTCTAAACCAATGTCTGACAAAAACTCATTTGTAGAAGGGAGAGGAATCTCTGCCTGACTGGGGACAAAACAATAAGATAGTTTCATCCACAGCTGAGCTAGGAAACAAAGTGATGAATGTGAAGTGAAGCGCCACCAGAAGGGAGAATATACAACCAGCCGCTCTATGTGATAGGATCTGCCTGTGGCCTAAGGTGCCAAGAAAGGTTGTGTTTGGAATGGGTTGGGACAGGGAATTAATCAATGGAGACCAGGAAGATGAGAGCAGAAAGAGAGGAAAGAAGAGGGGAAAGGTCAGGGTGGACAACAAGCAGTAGAGAAAAGCTGGAAGCCAGTACCTGGGGAGGCAGGCGAGGGGCAGTGGCCTCCTCAATTAGCATCACACTCCCACAACTTAGTCAACTATTTTGATGTCCCAAAATTTCCTCTAAGATCCCTTTACAACCTGCTACCGTGCAAATTCTTTTTCCTATTTGTCCTCTCTTCCCTTTCTTATTCTAGGGGCCTAATGAAATGAAAATATGGAGGAGAGGAAGAAAAGAGATTTTTTTTTTTATAATAAGATTATTTTGGGAATACAGACAAACAGCCACATACCCCCTCAGGGTTGATCCAGCATTTTGCCTTGCCAGCCTCTTTAAACCATTTTAGAACAAATACAGCTCAAGAGTTCCATGAACCACCTAGAATATATAAAGAAAATAGGATAAGAGGCAGAGTACTCTAAAGACCTCTGTAACCCCTAGTCATCTCATGGGTTTTTTTCAAAGCTTATGCTACTCTTTACTTAATTACATTTGCTCCTAAGAAGCGTTAAGTGTTAAGAAGTTGGAAATGGGAGATCCCTGGGTGGCGCAGCGGTTTAGCGCCTGCCTTTGGCCCAGGGTGCGATCCTGGAGACCCGGGATCAAATCCCACATCGGGCTCCTGGTGCCTGGAGCCTGCTTCTCCCTCTGCTTGTGTCTCTGCCTCTGTGTGTGTGTGTGTGTGTGTGTGTGTGTGACTATCATAATTAAATAAAATTTAAAAAAAAGAAGTTAGAAATGAAATTGGCTAATCTATATACCTTCTATTGTACCGGAAGAAACTGAGCCCCAAAACATTGAATGAATTGTCCTAGAACACACAGAAGTCTGGTGATGATAACAGGGTAATGCTCAATTTTGCCAAGATTGCCACAACATCAAGTACGGTATCTGTGCACACTTCTATGAATATCTATAGGTCAGTACACTACTCATTCTTTTCTTACACAACAAAAAAAATTTAGAAAAACACCTATTATTATATTTCTTTTCCCTGATCCATGCTTCCTTGGTCCCCTGAGACTAATTCAGAGCAAATAAAAAAACCTTACAAACAAGTCTTAGAAATGTGACTTCTTTAACACAATGTGTATTAAAATACAATTACCATTAATCTTAAATTGACAACACTATGAAGAATTCACTTTTATGATTCTTTCTGTCTTAATCAGTAGGCTGAATCTTCAGGAGGTTTCTCAAGTGAAAATAAATGGCCAGTTAAGAGTTGAAAAATGTGTTTGAAATTTGAATATAGTCGTCGATCTCTTGTTTCAAAAAATTTTCAATATTCAGTGAAAATGTATTCCAATGCACTCTCCAATGAGAACCTGAAAGAATACATTCAAGTTAAAAGGATAACGCCAGGGGGTGCCTGGGTGGCTCAGTTGGTTGAGCATTAGACTCTTGGTTTCAGGTCAGTCACAATCTCAGGGTACTCAGATGGAGCCCCAAGTGAGTCTCTGTGCTCAGTGGGGAGTCTGATAGAGATTCTCTCCCTCTCTCTGCCCCTCCCCTCTCTGCAAGAGTGCTTGCACTCTTTCTCACTCTCTCAAATAAATAAATCATTAAAAAAAGGATAACATCAGTATGCCACAGTAATATGAAGAAGAAAGTGTGACAAAAAGTAGCCGTTAATCCTTTGGCTGATAAAAAATATATAACTTATCTTATAAAGGTTTAGTTCTGTCATTACAAAAAAAAAATCCAAACAAGTAAAAAAAAACAAAATAAAACAAAATAGCCAACATAGTGTAATTCTTTTAAAATTTTCACTGATGAAATGTACACTCTGTAAAAGGGTAAGTAAAGTGGAAAGCATAGGAACTTACTGCCATCTTGTGGATTGTTTGCTATTATATTCCGAAGTGTCTTCTCCCCTTTATTTCCCGGAATGTCATTTTCCGTTGCTATTAGTTAGAAAATGACTCAATAGTTCCCCAGCAACTAACCAGAACTAATATCATTTACAAAACAAGACATGAGAAAACTCATGCATTTTGCATGATGGAGACTTTGATTTTATAGTTGAAGAGTTCATTTCCTCAGCACCCCCTGGTTTTTAGTCAGTTACTTATTTGCTTTCCCTGGTAAGGGGATTTCGCGCTTAATTTAATATTTTGTCTTGTCAAGGATTCAGCATGGAAGACAAAAAAAAAAAATGTTAGCAGAGATAACTGGCAAAGAAAAAAATAAAGAGCATATCCCACTCTGGGAAGTCAGTGCAGTCCCAGCATCTAGAGCAACTGTTGCAGAATCGGTCCCTCCGCACTACCCAAAGCTCTGGGCTTTGAGCATCACCTGGATACCCTTTGGCATCACCTGGGAGCTGCTAGAAATGCAGAAACTCGGGTCCTATTCCAGACCTGCTGAATCAGAATTTGCATTTTTATAAGATTCCCCAATTGATTCACACACACAGTAAAATTTCAGAGGCACTAGAATAGGCTACTGTATTTTACTCCACTTACTTAGAGCAGAATATGCAAGCACGCGAACAGTACGCACAATGTCGCTCGGAGTTATGAGAAAAGCCAGGCATCAAAACACCTGGATTCAAGTCCATGTAACTTAATTGTGTGCATCTGACTTCAAGCCCCAGTAATTTCATTTTTGTGGACCTGAGACGTTGTCATCTGTAACGCGGAAGAAGGTGTTTACAAGATGATTCTAATGTCCCTTCTCATTCTCAAATTGTTAGATTTATTATCTATGCATCAGTTGTTCATTGGGTTAAACATCTAAACATCCATGCATGAGCAAATTGATGGTCTCAATACTGACTTTGACTTAATGATTTAATTTTAACTTCATAGCTCGCAAACTCTGTTTTGTCCCAGTAGAAATGTTTGATCTGGTAAGCAAGATATTTTACAAATTTGAAATTATTTGCTAACATTTTTAATTTTTATTTATTTGTTTGTTTATTTATTCATTTATTTATTTTGCTGACATTTTTTAAATTATGATTTTACAATGAACATCTTAGATTTTCTTCTTCTCTTGAAAAATTAGAAAACCTGCCAATGCTTAGCTCACAATTGTTGAAAACAATTACCTATGGTGGGATCCCAGTCTGCCCCAGTCCTACTTAACTCTATTCTTTATATTGATGCCTGGTCTCTGTGGGCATTGGAGTCAGTAACCTCTGGCTTTTGGTGGTATTCTCAATCAAGTCCTTTAACATGTCCAAAGCTATAATGGGCTAAATGAAAACTTACCTCCCTCACAAACTGTAATCTTCAAAGCTGAACGGTGTAATTCTTTGTAGTATTAATCCTCTTATTCAAAGGTAACCACTAGGGGAGCCTGATGTGGCTCAGTCAGTAGAGTGTGGGACTCTTGATCTCAGTTCAGGTCATGACCCTGGAATCATAGGATGGAGCACCCAGGCAGGCTCTGTGCTCAATGCAGAGTTTGCATGTCCCTCTCTCTCTGCTCCTCCCCACATGGTCGCACTCCATCCCCCTTCATATAAATACATAAACAAAATTTCTTTTAAAAAAGAAATGTGCACTGTTGTGTACTGTTTACACAAGTTGAAGCCACAGGACTGCCTTTTCCAGAGTGGGGAAAAATACCTTTGACCATAGGGGTTTTCATAACAGCAAATATTTACTGAACAATATATAGGGAGAACAATTTTACACAAAACAGAATAATATCTGCCCTCACTGAACTTAAGGTCTTACACAGTAGAGGTAAAATTGAATGAGTAATTCCAATAACATACGATGGTGGTTCTGATGGAGGATGTGAGTTGGCCTAGAAGTTCATTGTTTCTAACAGCCTTTAAGCTGAGACCTAACAGGCATTAGTAGCTAATGACAGAGATGGGAAGAGAAAGGTTCCAGAGAAGGAACAGGGAAGAGCAAAATCCAACAGGGAATGGAAGCAAGGCCAGAAACTAACTGAAACATAAACAATACTGCTGGAATGAAAAGAAAGAAGCAGAAACCTGATGTGAAATAAGCCTGAAAAGACAGGATAGTTTCTAGATGTTCTAGAAATTGTGAGAGGCCACTGATGGGGTTTAAGCCAATAGTCATCTTTGAACTTTTAAAGTCTCACTCTGACTTAAGTGTACACCTGTGAGGTTGCATATTCACAGAACTTATGGGCATCAAATAAATTAATAATTGTACCACCATCAGCTTCACAACATACTTGGCCAAACTGATTAAAAATATGAATTCCTCATGCCCTAGAAGCACCGTGGCATAGTTATAAGACACATGCTTCACACTTTACAACGTATTTTTATCCTGTTATGAACCTCTGAGATAGTATGTATACCTTCCATTGGGGGTAATGCTAAAAGTCTAAGTTTGTGCCCTGTTAATGGTGAGGCAGACAGAGCCTGATGGCCTCCCCGCCCCACTAATACAGAGCCAGAATTACAGCTAGTGACATTTATTCATGGGTGCACATGACACGGAACGCATTATCCCTTGACCTCCTGGCTGAGAGCCAGTCTTGTCTGGATGATCCTGCAGTTTCCAAGCAGTCCACAGCTGGGTGACTCATTTAGGATGGCACTTCGGTGTCTTTTAAAGCATTCCTTCTGTTCAACCTACTTATTTTATCCCGCTTAATGCAAGAGCTTAGCACCGCTTGGGGCCCCTGCTGTTGGACATGACTGCACATTTCAGTCTGAGCAGAGTTAGATTGTGATTACAAATAACAGAGAATGCTGAAGTCTCCAAAATTGATTTGGATTTACTTATTTTTTAAGAGGTGCGCAAATTTTGCCCACCCTTCCCCACCCCCCAAATTCTCTTTCATTACCTGATTTTATAGCCACTTTAAAGTGTAGAGTTGCTTTCCTTTTTTCATCCCATTATTACCATGTTCTAGCAGTTTTCATGCCAATTAGCCATCCTAAGAGCCTTACCCTAGTCATATTGTGAAAGGGATGTTTCTTCAACTACAAAAATATTTTTCTCTGCTGAGCTCTAGATATCTGAACCAGAAAAATCACCTTAAGTGATGAAAGCATGGTGTGCAAATCGACTCTCTGTGTGCCTGTAGAGAGATTCACGTCCAGGTAAATAACTCTTCGGGCCCCCTGGTCAGGACTTATCAGCAGAGTCCCTTCCAGGCAGGTAGAAGTTGAGATGGAAGCAAGAGCAGCTGTGTGCAGTGTAGCTTCAAAAGGCAGGCAGATAACTAGACATATCTGCCTCCAGGCAGGTCCTTGACAAGAGAAAGCCTATCAGACAAGCAACAGTTCTTGCCTGCCCAGAAAATAAACTGGAAGCCACGGGGGCCGGGGTTCTGAGTCAGGAAGCTCCCTCAGCATGTGCTGGAAGGCAGGTCAGTGTGAGGCAGGCAGGGCCACTGGGCATGGAACTACAGAAGCCCACCCTTAGGCTCCTTTCAACATGCTTTCTTGCAATGGAACAGTGTCTCTGGAAGAAAAGGAATTTCTTTTAATGAAGTACTGACTTAGACTGCGAGACGACGCTGAGCTGTCTTGCTCTCGAAAGGTAAAGGGGAGAATATAAGTGCTCATGTGTGTTTGTTGTGTGGGGTATAAATGCAGCTGATACATCTGTGCGGGTACTTACGAGTGTTCTGTTCACACACAGTTGCAGCATCAACGTGCAACCCAGTTAATGATTCTTATTATCTTATCTTGAGTGCATAGCCTAAGATTTCAGGAAAATTTATTTTTAAGGCGAACACAGAAATCAAATATGAGAAAGGAAACACAGCTGGCAGATGATGTAAAATAGCCACAGCAATAACAACGGTTTAAATATCTTGCATTTCTGCAGGTGTAATGGATGGGAGATAACCAGGCATTAGAAGAAATCCTGAGTCTGTCTTGAACGCCCCACTTAGGACTGCCCATCGGTTAGTTCTCTCTGTGAAGTCAAGTTAGAAATTTGGGAGTCTCAAAAAAACAGACCATGAAAGAGCTGAGCAGCTAATTGTGATCGACTTAATATCCAGCGAGATGGGCACAATGACATCTAAATCAATGGCTTGATATCATGTTGCTCTAAATCTTCTGTCTTTAAGACAAATTAGAGCATGTGAATCCAGTTACATTACACGGTGTATTTTATAGGAGTTTTTGGCTACCCAGCCCATGCCTGAGGCTAATAGAATCCCAGCCCCTAAATGCTAGCAATATCCCAGATCTGGATCTATCTCCACTTCCAATGGAAGCTACAACCATTTCTAAGAGCTTGTCTGTGACTATCAGTTCAAAAGGTGACTGCTTCTAATAGAGAAAGAGGAGGAGAAAGGTCAGAGAAATAAGAACAATGAGATCTTAGGCCATAGGGAGAGTTAGGAAAGACATGTGAGTAGGAAGTTTAAACACCCAAAAGACAGTCAAGAATGGAAAGCAAGAAGTATGAAGAGGTCAACACAGATGGGAATTTGTTTTCCTAGCCTGTGTTAATAGCAACGTCTCCAAATGTATATACCTAATAAAGCATCGTATGACCAAGCAATGATAGAAAGAAGCCAGATCATTGGGTGTCTAAGTATGGAAATGTAAGAGAACATTAAAAAATGTATACAGTCCAAAGTCTGGATTATAGAGACAATAACATGGAAAAAACATACACACTACATAGCTCCTATCACGTTCCAAGCCATCATTAATCCATCCAACCATCCAAGAAATGTTCACTGAGCATTGCCTCCGTGTTGGACTCCATGCTCAGCCCGGGGGAATACAAAAACAAAACAGAATCTATTGTTTTAAGGTACACGCATTCTAGTATAGAAGACAGAGAAAAGACGTATAGATAAATGTGTGACATGAGAGCAGATCGTGATGCCTTTTGAGGTGAAATGCATAGAGCTAAGGATGAGGCAGAAAGTGAAGAGAGGACTGTGGTAAATAGGAGCTCTTCTACATGGGGCTTCAAGAAGTCCTTCCTGAACAACACAGTCGAGCCGGACCAGTGAATATCTGGAGAAAGGTGGTCACATTAAACAAGAACCATGAGGGTCCAGCTCAAGGAGAGTGACAAGCCTAGGGTACTCAAGGAACAGGAATAAGCCAGAGTGAGCAAAGGGAGAAAGCCGTAGGAGCTGCAAGGAACAGATGAGCAGGGCAACCCAGGAGGGGCTTTGGAGGCTGTAGTAGGAATTTCGGATTTTTCTCTAAGTGTGTAATTAGAGAGCATTGGGGGTATGGACCAAGGAGTGGGGAGTGGCATGATCTGGTCTTTGCTTTTTTTTTTTTTTAAGATTTTTTTTAATTATTATTTATTTATTTATTTATTTGAGAGAGAGAGAAAGAGAAAGACCACAGCTGGGGGCAGGGGCAACAAAGGGAGCCCATGTAGGGCTTGATACCCAGGACTCTGGGATCATGACCTGTGCAGAAGGCAGACACTTAACCGACTGAGTCACACGGGTGCCCCAGCTAGTCTTTGCTTTTAAAAGATTTTTCCATCTCTTGTATGGAACACAAACTATATCCCAGAAAGAGTGGAAGCAGGAAGAGCCGCTGATAGGACGCTATTGCAGTAACCCTGGAAGAAGATGTTGGCAGGTCAGAATACAGTGATAGGGGAAGTGGTAGGATGTGGATTACGACTTTGGTCTCTCTGCACCTGAGAGCTAACAGAATCATTATACTTCAATACACAGATAATCTCGACACAGGCCTCTATAGTCCATCAATTACTTTGCTGCTCTGAAGTAACATTGACCCTGGTGCTGTGTTCCCCAAACGTACCTGATGATGGGGACTGGTTAAGTACGCTAACCGGGCCTATTCCTGGAGTTTCTGATTCTGTAACCTTGATGGGGTCCAGAAATCTGTTTAACGAGTTCTCCAGGAGATTTTAACAATAGGCAAGTTGCCGAGTTCTGGCTTTTACAAGTGAATTTCATTATTCTCCGCATTGGTAACTCCACCTCCCAGTGAAAAATGTCCTCATGACTGAGGGGAGGAGGATGTCACCAAAGACATGGTTTCCAGTTCTGAATGTGGTTCAGAATCACACAAAAGCCGTGATAAAAATGCTTTTGGTCAATAGACCAGAGTGGGCATGTAATCTCATTTCTCCTTCAAATGTCTTATATTTCTACTTGCTACTACACCGGTTCAGATTCTTATTATTGGTACTTATTTGCATTTTTAAAAAACTCTGTCAGGAATTCCATTGCCAGATCGATCTTCATCATTAGGTGTATTGAAAAATACCTGCTTAGATACCTTCTGGGTCACATTTCCTATAACTCCCCAAATGTTGGTCAGATTTTCAGCAAAACCTGCTATGTATGACTGGGCCTCTGCATGGCTTTGTAGTTTTGTCAGTCTTTATTCCCTTACAAATCCTCCTGTTCTGACCCTTTTGACCAAACATAATAAGGACATCAAGTTTTCTGTTGTTTGCTAATGTTTGCTAATGTTTGTTAGTGCTAATGTTTGCTTCTTTCTAGAAAAGTGCCTATCAAAACTTCCCCCCGGCCCCCAAGGCCAAGAGTGGGCCGCCATACCCCCATTAACTATCTCGGAGCATGTTAGCCAGCCAGAAATGCTTCTCCTTTACCTCAACTCCTGTGAAGTGACTCTTTGGGCCATTTCTATGGCTTATAAGGCTCCCTACTGTGGCTATGAGTTTATTTTTTAAAAGATTGTATTTATTTATTCATGAGAGACAGAGGGAGAGAGGCAGAGACATAGGCAGAGGGAGAAGCAGGCTTCATGCAGGAAGCCCAATATGGGACTCAATCCTAGGACCCTGGGATCATGCCCTGGGCCAAAGGCAGACAGACGCTCAACCATTGAGCCACTCAGGTGCCCCATGGCTGTGAATTTAATTTACATTGCTGAGTAATGATAAGTATTCTTTTCCAGGAGAGTCTATCATATCTAATATATATTTATTTGTATCACCCAATTGCTTTGCATAAACAGACATTTAGGTTCTCCATGATGACATCAGAAACCAGAGGATCTGCCTAAAATGAAGACCTGGACCCTTATAGCAGCTCGCCACACAGGTCAGGTGTATCTCTCCTCTGCAGCCTGCCATGGAAGGCACCAGAACCAGAGCCTGCTTCCCTCTCTAGTCTCATTCTTCATCCTTGTCTCCTCCTAGTTGGTGCTCCAGCAAAATCAGAAGGCTTTTGTTTCCCCCAACACTACTGAAGAATCTCTTATTCATGCTTCAACTGGTACAGTCCTTCTCATGAAAATCCCTTTTATTTTTCTCTATCCTGCTTGCTCCTTAGCACTCTACAATAAGTACTCTCAGCTCAGCATCTGCCTTCTCCAAGAAGCCCCTCCTGCCACCAATGGCACCCCTGCCATCACTGAGTCAGAGGACCCCCCCCTTTCTCACATAATTTGAGAACTATGTGTAGAAATTCTCTTTATTAATCTCCTGAGAGTAGACAGAGTAGACTGTAAGCTTCTTAAAGTCAAGAAATACATTCTTCTTTTGCTTTTAACTTCCAGTATCTGACACAAATAAGGCTCTTGATAAAGAAGTATGACACCATATAAATATGCGTTGTGCAAAATAAAGAATGAATATTGACAATGTGTCCTGAATTTGTTTATATCCTTCTTATTCCCTGGCTGATTCTGAGGTGCACTCAGGGTGCAGCATGACCTTAGACCAAATGTCATTGGCACTAAGTAAAAATCACCTGAATTCCCTGGGCTAGACAATACGGACCACCAGTTCTAATAAAAAGCAAAAATGTCTGAACTGTGCAGCTTAGTCAAAATTAGCGTTCAGGACTGAAGCAACTTCGTTAATAATCTAGAGGTATAAAACTTTCCAAAACAAAGTAGTCTGACTTGAATTGTCCCTATGTTCTCTATAGATCGATCTAACTCACTGAAAAATTAATCTCATTTTTACTTCTTCCAGCCTCAATAGGACACAGCTGCACTGATGTTCATCTCAATTGATGGAATGAAGAAGCCTCATCTTTATTCAGTGTGAAGCAGCTGCCAAGAGAAATGGCCTTAGAGAGAGGTAATAAGTTCATGAGGATCACCTGTGTCGTGCAAAACAATATTTGATTTTTTTGAAAGTTTAAGCCGATTGGAAAGAACATATGAATTAAGTATCTAGCTCGTGGGTGAAAAGTTTTGCTGCAGGGTGACAGAGTGCACCATCAAGGTGATACATTTCAGACATTGCCTTCCTGCAACACAAGGGTAGTATGGAGCAAATGGAACAGAGGAAATTATGACCCACTGGCCAGAATGGATTTGTAACACAGGAACGCCGCACAAATATGCTCTATTCTTATCTCAGAGAATAAGGCTTTGGGCAAATAAAACAAATGCCAAAGTACAGGTTCCTTCTGTTATGAACATACTCTAAAAAGCAAGGCGGAGATGGAAATTTGTGCTGTATTTGGCAAAGCAGTCTCTGCTCTTCCATACATGGTTCACCTTTCCTCTTTATTTTAAAATTATAAATTTCCCTCTTTCTTCCGATTCTATTTGATTCCAAAGCCTCTTGTTTGACTGCTAACAAAACCTTTGTGTTATGCTCCAGAGAAGGCTCTCTCTGCTCCTGTCTGTCAAACAGATGACATATGTTCAGTTTAACAGAATTGCTACCAAGGGAAGGCACACACTCTCTAAGAATTACGGAGCCATTCTCTTAGACTCATCAAGGTGTGACCTTTTAATAGAAGAGAGTGTTTACTTTAAGTTGCTATTACACTGAAATCAGGAATGAAATATTGAGTTCATTCCACCTGGAAAAAAAATGTGGAATGAAAATAAACACTGGCAAATCTCCCAACACATGCCATGGGCAGTTATAAGTAATTAACCTATATCAATTAGGTACATTTTCATAACAACCCTTTACAATCCCTTTGTAGAGACGAGAAGGTGAAACAGAAATCACAAAGCTGTGACTTTCGTCCAGCTGATACATGACACAGCCAGGATTTGAACCCAGGTAGTGTGGCGTCGTAGTCTTGATTTAATCTCTTACATACATTATGTTAAACTTCTACAATAGATGTTGGTTGGGCAATGTAAGGATTTGTAGATCTTTGAAAAATTTCTACCTAAAGTGGTAATTTTTCTGATATAAAGAGTTGAAAGAAAATGGAATATGATTGTCTTTCTGGGATAATTATAAAGTATCTATCTTTTCAACAAGTCATTATACTGTTTTTTTTTTTCTTTAGGTCATTTTTTTTTCTTTATGTCATTTCTGTTGCATTGCAACAAGCAATAGCAAAAACTGCAATATTCTTTCAGCCCCACCTCTGGCTATGTGGTTGGCTTTCATCTCGGGTATATTTATCTTCATTCATAAACTTGAACCCTTCTTGCTCTTGTCCCCTGTGCTAAGCACAACTTAGGTAAAATCTCTACATAAATATTGTGTTTTCTAGTTCAGAGTGGATTAAGTATCCACTTACTCAGATATGCAGATAAACAAAGCTTTTAGATTACTTTCATTATGATTCATATTATTATGAATACATTCATAGCATGCATTTGTATTATTTTCATTTAGATTATGTTATTGTTACTTTCAATAAGGCCTATATTCATCTACAAGGAGAATCCTGGGCAGGTTGGTCTCAGAGATCTGAGCACAATGCCAAAGGTATGAGACAAACAGGTATGATAAGTTCCAATTAAAGGTGGTTCATGAATAAACTTGCCAAAAAACAAAAACTGTTATACCAAGACCAAAAATTACTCTCTAAATCTTGAGTAAATTTCCTATAAACCTCAACCTTGGTCACTAAACCAGAAAACATAAAAGAATAAGCTCAATATTTTCCTCACTGGTAATAGAAAAGCAGCTCATAGTGTGTCTCTTATACCAGGTCATATAACACACATAGATACTCTAGGAGTCGCCTAAAATTTGGCAAATACAATTCAATTGACAGGAATCAGTAAGGCTGGACCCAAGAGAAAGAATAAAGTGGTACCAAAAAAGACTGTATGCCTTAGGGATACACATGGCATATATGGAAGGACTGAGCTTCCTTCTCAGACTCATGCCTCCTAACAGGAGGAGAAAGTCCACACATTGGAAAGAAACCATTGATCATAGTGCCATTTAATGTCAAGTTAATAAAAGAGACTTGTTTATGTAAGTCATGGTCTGAAAATCAGAGACTAAAAAATGGTACAAAGGTGATTATAAGAAGCCCACTCCTCTAGGGGTGTCTGGGTGGCTCAGTTGGTTAACTGTTTGCCTTTGGCTAGAGTCATGATCCCAGGGTCCTGCGATCAAGCCTGGTGTCAGGCTACCCCCTCAGTGGGGGACCTTCTTCCTCTTCCTGTCACTCCCCCTACTGTGCACTCTTGGGCTCCCTGTCAAATAAATAAGTAAAAATTTTTTTTAAAGAAGAGAAGAAGAAGCACACTCCTCTAGGCTGTGAAACAGCCCTGGGGGACATCCTGTAAGTCAGCGCAGTGGAGCCTTTTGCACGTGGGCTAAAGAACTACATAAGGCACGTGGGTAGCTACAGAAGGTACACTACATAAAATACTACAAAAGTGCACCACTCATGGCACATAGTTTTCCATCCTTTCTATCTCTTTACAAATTAGATGTACCACTAGATAACTTAATTGGAAGTCTGCTTGAATTTATTTACAATCTTCGTGAATTCACATCAGAGGGAATAATGGAAAAGTTAACAAATGGCATCAAAGGGCAGTCACTTTCTGCTACTCTCCCAGCTCTTGTCCCAATCACCCCAACCCCAGGCAAAGAAGATGCCTTTACTGTCAGATACAGGGCAGAGAAGTAACTCAACAGAAGATATCAACCCTTTAATTTTGCCACCTTCTCAGAAAATAATGATAGACACATTCTGTGGCCCAAGAATGAGTAAGCTGTCTCAGAAGTCACAATTAAATACTTTTAAGTTGAAGGCCAGTGTAGACATACAGGGATGAAGGAACTTCTTTGCCCAAGGTCTCCTCATGGCCTACTTCTCATGTTCCCATGTTATTAAGTTTCCATGTAATCCCTCACTTTAAAATAGTTCATTTTGTGCATTGACTTTGTGACCAATCTTGAACACCTTACTTTGCCTTTCCATAAGTAATGTTATTCGCTACTGCAGTAGCCCATTTTTTTCCTGAACTTCCCTCCAAAGAACCACAATTGAATCTTCTCCTGCATCAAACAAGAGATGCCTCTAGGTCATTCTGGTTATTCAGTCTAAGACATACATAGTCAAGAACAAGAAGCAAACCACTACGAAGAGTTGCTGTGTCTGTGCTGTCAGAAGGCAATCTAGTCCTTTCTCTCAAGGGTTAATAAGGCTTATTCAGGGAATACATCATATTGTCATATCATCCAAGGAATACAATAAATTCATAGCAACATTTTCCAAACCAAGACTCTCTGGCCCATCTCTCGCCAGGAGTATAATAATAATAGCACATAGTTCTTCTACAGATAACTACCCACTAAGCCTTTTCATGTAAACATCTTCCTCAGGAAAGTTCCTTCTTCACTAGACACTGCTGTAGGTGACTGTGCAGAGATAAATTCTGTCCCTCAAAAGAAACTTTAGGGACCATTACGCTGGGGTCAGATTAGCCTTAAAACTGTGATTTTTTTTAAATTACATGGACATTCTACCTGCAGTTAGGATATGGAAGGTCTCATTTTTTTTTTTTTGTACTCCTATTATCTCACAGTTTCAAAGTTTCTAGGGGACTTCCAGTCTTATAATATCACAATCCACTTCAGTCTTTACTTTTCTTTGTATATAAGCATCTATATTTCAATCAAAAGTTACAAGATATGTAAAGAAGATTTGATCAAGAAAATGTGATCCTGATTAATAATCAAGAGAAAAGTCAGTCAATAAAAATAGCTCAAATGCTGGAATTGCAAAATAAGACATACAAATATCACTGATAAATTTGTATGGGAATCTACAGGATATTATAAATATAATGAGCAAAGAAATGTGACATTTCAAGAAAGATTTAAAGACTATAAAAGAGGGATCCCTGAGTGGCACAGTGGTTTGGCGCCTGCCTTTGACCCAGGGCGCGATCCTGGAGACCCAGGATCGAATCCCACGTCGGGCTCCCGGTTCATGGAGCCTGTTTCTCCCTCTGCCTGTGTCTCTGCCTCTCTCTCTCTCTCACTCTGTGACTATAATAAATAAATAAAAATTTTAAAAAATAATAAATAAAGACTATAAAAGAAAACTAAAATAGAAATCTTGCAACTAAGATATAAATATTTGAAATAAAATATTGACTAGATGTATTTAAGGACATACTAGACACAACTGAGAAAAAAAAATCAATACACTTGAAGACAGAACATTAGAAATCATTCAAACTAAACCACAAAGATTTAAAATAATGATTAGAGTGTAACAATATTAAGCAGTCAAACATATATTATTATCCTAGAGAGAAAGAAGAGAAAAAATGACAGAGAGAAAAAACATTAGCCAAGATAATGGCTGAAAATTTTCCAAAACTGATCATAAACATTAATTCAGACATCCAGGATGGCTAGTAAATATTAAATATAATAAATACAAAGAAAACCACACCCGGGAATACCATACTCAAATGACATAAAACCAAAATAAAGGAAAAGAAATTATATGGGAGAAGAACCCAAGATAGCAGCAGAGGAAGATCCTGGACTCACTCCCTCCCATGAACACACAAAATCTGCAGTTGTGTATGTATCACTTCCCTCTGAAAAAGATCTGAAGACTAGATGAACAAGTTCTCTGCTATAAAGAATAAAAGAACCATATTGAGAGGGGTAGGAGAGGCAGAGACACAATCTTAGCAAAAGACCTCACCGCCCCCCAGCCCTATGATACACAATAGGGAGGGATCTCACCAGCCCAGTACTTCTCCCAGAGAAGCAAAGGATTAGTTCCCCACATCAGGCACCTCAGTTCTTGGGAGAGGACACGTGAGATGAGCTCCCAAAAATGCCTCGCTTACAAAACCAATGGGGCTGTTATCCAAGGGACCTAAAGTACTATAGGAAACTGAGATTCTCACTGAGATTCTCCCTTAAAGAGCTCACATGCAGTCTCACTTGCTCCAGGATCCAGTGCAAAAGCACCAATTTGAAAAGTGCCTAGACTGTATGTGAAGGAAATACATTTTCTGATCCAGAGGCAACTTCTAGAGAGACAGAAACAGTTGGGGTTCCCTCCAAAGACAGAGCCACTGGCAGATGCCATCTCCATACTAGCCACCTACCCTGCTAGCAGAATTGGGCACACATGCTGCAGCGCCCTCCTGCTGCCTCACTGGGACAAGCAGAGGCGAGGAGCCGTGGTACTGTCCCACTGCCTTGCTGAAGCTAGAAAGCATGGATATTGCGGTGATCCTCAGCTCCCTGGCGAGGGCAGAGGAGTGCCAGTGGTCATGACATTCTCCTGCCCTAAATCTGGGGCCTGCAGGCGTGTGTAAACAGGGTACTCTCCTGTATCATTTCTGGAGACTGAGTGCACTCCTTTTTTTTTTAAATTTTTTTATTATTTATTTATGATAGTCATACAGAGAGAGAGAGGCAGAGACACAGGCAGAGGGAGAAGCAGGCTCCATGCACCGGGAGCCCGACGTGGGATTCGATCCCAGGTCTCCAGCGTCGCGCCCTGGGCCAAAGGCAGGTGCCAAACCGCTGCGCCACCCAGGGATCCCACTGAGTGGCCTCCTAATCAAGACATTTCATTACTGTCTTTCTAAAGCCAGTGAGTGTGCCCCGCCCTTACACTCTCCAGCTGCACTGCTAAAGCCAGTGGGTACACGACAAACCACACAGCATGGCCACGGGGGCTTGTGTTCCCGAGCTGATTCCAGGACTTACTCTAAAGCCACAATAATTAAGACAATTTGCCCATACCCATTTGGATATGGATAGAAAAATAGATCAGTGTGCTAGAATTGGCTCCACAATTAGAGCCACATACACATGGTTAATTGATTTCAACAAAACTTCCAAGATATTGAGGAAAAAAATGTATTTTCAACAAATAGTGTTAAAATAAGTAAATATTCATATGGAAAAAAATAAGAGCCCCACCCCTACCTCATCCTATATACCAAAATTAATTTCAAATGGATCAAAGACCTAACGGTGGAGACTAAAAATATAACATATATAGAAGAAAATCATTACAAAATTATCTTTGTTAAGAAATTGCAAAGATTTCTTAGACAAAAACTAACCACATTGATAAAATAAACTTTATCAAAATGTAAAACTTTTTGCTCTTCAAAAGGCAGAACACAGATTGGGAGAAAACATTCTAATACATATGTATGGCAAAGAACTTGTATCCAAATATATATATATATTTTTTAAAGATTTTATTTATTTATTCATGAGAGAGAGAGGCAGAGACTTAGGCAGAGGGAGAAGCAGGCTCCCTGTGGGAGATCCTGATGAGGGACTTGATCCCAGGACCCTGGGATCATGACCTGAGCCAAAGGCAGATGCTCAACCACTGAACCACCTAAGCATCCCCTAAAAATATTTTTTTAAAACCTCCTAGAACTCAATAATGAAGAATGAATAACTCATTTAAAAAATGAGCAAAAAATTTGAACAGATACTGCACAAAAAAAAAATATTCCAGGGGCCAATAAGCATATTAAAAGATGCTCAAAATCATTAGTCATTGGAGATATGCAAATTCAAATGCAAGTGAGAAAAGGCTTCAGTCACACTAAAATAGCCAAAAATGGAAAGACTGACAACACCAAGCACTAGAGCAGACATGGAATAATCTTCTGGTAAGCACGGGACATGATACAATCCCTTTGGAAAACAGTTAAAAGATAAACTGAGGCATATTAAACTTTTTAAGGGTTTATTTAAGCAAAAATCAACTGAAATTGGGCAGTGCCAAAGCAGAAGTGGTTAGGAGTTCTCTACCAAAGGAGCTCCTGGAGAAATTTTATAGAGAACAGGCAAACGCAAAATAAGGCAATTACTGATTGGCTATAGTTCAAAGCCTAGTTGGCTATTTGTGATCAGTTGTCCTTAGTTTTCAATTTCGTAGCCTTGAGATATTTATAGGCTAAGGTTTTGGGTTGCCACTACAGCGATGGAGCCACCTCAGTCTAATGTCCTCCTAATTAATTATTCTAATAATGACTAACGATTTTCTTAAAGAAACAAAAAGATGTTCACACAAAAAATTATATAGGTATATTTGTAGCAGCTTTATTCACAATAGCCCAACACCGGGAATACCCCAGGTGACCATCAATTGGTGAATGGCAAAACAAAACTGATAACAAATAAAAAGGAATAACCTATTAATTCACAGAATAGCAAGGATGTATCCCAAAAGCATTACATAGAGTAAATAAAGATGGAAACAAGAGAACTATGTACTTGTATGACTATACTATATGACTTAATTTTTATGAAGATGTAGAAGAAGCAACACTAAGCTATGAAAATAGTAATTCAATCACCTCAGAATAAAGGATTGAGAGTATGGGAATTGCCTATAAAGGAGAGTATTGGGGACCTTTTGGGATGATGGAAATACTGTATCTCAAATAAGGTGCCTGTAACACGGGCATATTCATTTGTCAAAAGTCATCCAACTGTGTTTCTTACAATATGTGCATTTTATAGTGAGAAAATTATATTTTAATAAAGTGGTTGAAAATTAGAGAGAAAGAGAATAATAACTAGATATTTTGTTTGCACAAATAGACCCCAGGTTGATTTCCAGATGTGCATCTCTAAACTCTTCAGTCCTTTTGTCTGGAGTCCTTGTTATTCTCCAATACTCTGGAAAGGCAATTTCCCATTCAAAGAGTGAACTGGGGAAAACCACTCTAATTGATTTGATCAACAAACCCAAACCCACCTCTATTTAAAGAGAAACCAATTTGAACATTCTATAACTGCATGCAGATCCTGCCTTGCTTGAAGGGGTCTGCCTAGCAATGCCATAACACATAACTCTGTTTCAAATGAGATTGTGGTTACTGAGGCAGAGCAGAAACATTTGCTATGCTTATTTGCATTAACCAATAGTCAGACTGGCCTTGGGGCTCAAAGCTATTTGTGGAAGGCTCTGTGGTCTACTGAGCTGATGAAATGTGGAGGTACGGGCAAAGGGAAGGTGTAAAAAAACAAAGTCGGCATATGTAAGGCAGGATTTTCCTCTCTAGCTTTTTTCCTTTTTGTTCTTTCTTTTTCATTATTTTCACATTGCTACTGAAGAAGTTATATGTACACATGATGAAAATCAGAAAAATAAATCAATAGTGCAGAAGACTACACAGAGAAAAGTATCCCTCCTACATACACCACTTGCCCCTAGGCCTTCTCTATCTAGAGGCAAAACCTATTACTATTTTCACATATAAAGTTTCAGAAATAGTCGATGTATCTATATCTGCTTTAAAATGTAGCAAACATGATGAAAAGCATGAATTCCTGGGGCCAGGCTGCCTGAATGAGCATCCTAGGCTTATTGTTTCCTACTTAGAGATCTTACTCAAGGCGTGGTCTCATTTCCCTCATTTGTAAAACGCGCCAAATAATCACACCAACTTTATGGGGTGTGATTAGTATTCAGCAAGGCAATCAACAGTGGGTGGTCCCCCAGGATAATGCATATCCCATGTCTTGCTTTTGCCACTTAATGAAGTGCTGTGGATGCTTACAGGTCAAGCCATGTAGAACGTCTCAGCGCTTCTGACCTGCTTCTCTTCTTTCCATTTCACTATTCCTTGTCACATCTTTTTTCTCTCCTCCAGAATGACCACCAGCAGTTTGAGTTGATCTGTCAGCCTTTTTGTTTCATATTGTCAGTAGGTTAACTTTTCCTATCATAAAGCCTTTGATTTTCTTCTGCTGATATTTGTCCTGGCTCCTGTCACTAATATCTGAAACATTCAAAGTATTTTTTTGCCTTTGCCAGAGAGTTACTACTGAGAGAATTTGCAAACCAGGTTCAGACGGTGTGTCAGGATCCAGTTTTTTCTCAAGCTACCTTTCACTTCTTTCAAATATGATAGGTACGTGCTCTTAATGCACATAGTCTGAGAGGCTAAATCAGCAGCCTTCTCCTCTATGATATTTGTACTTTTTTACCTACACATTCCTTAAGTGAGGTATTCTAGTCCTTGGAACATTTCTGCTAATAGTAAGTAACAGATGCTTATAATATGGCTAGTTTCAAACCAATCATTTGGAAACAGATACAGCCAGAAGCACTATGCTTACTGTTGGACAGATAAACCAGTGTTCTCTGGGGACCAAGGCTGAGGCTGGAGATTCTTGAACTACAGCTCTTCATTTAAGGAAAAGAGGTACACCATTTTTATGCATTTATTATTATTCTTTAGGCTGGAAGAAGATGCCATTATGGAGAAAAGGCATGGTCTTCATTAGCATAGGACCAAAAAGGGCAGGCTCAATGTTTTTTTTTTTTTAATTTTTATTTATTTATGATAGTCACACACACACAGAGAGAGGCAGAGACACAGGCAGAGGGAGAAGCAGGCCCCATGCACCGGGAGCCCGACGTGGGACTTGATCCCGGGTCTCCAGGATCGTGCCCTGGGCCAAAGGCAGGCACTAAACCACTGCGCCACCCAGGGATCCCAGGCTCAATGTTAATAACCCTTACCCTTCACAATAAAAGATGAAGTTAGAATCCTAGTGGTGCTTCCATATTAACTTCTTACTCAGGAAATTGGAAAATAAAGGCCAAGCACTATAACCTAAGCTTTGCAATGTTGCCTTAAGACTGTTTTCTTGTAGGTAAAATAAAGAGAATAATGGTATCTACCCTCATAGGGCTTCTGTGAAAAGTAAAAGAGCACCCAAGCACACAGAAAAAAAAATCACTAAGTACTAGCTACAATCATAAATGTTTGCCAACAAAATCTTACAGTGATGAGGATTTATCTATTGATCACCTAGGAAAGGAATGAAATGGAGACCTCGGTGTCCAAGCTTGGGATGAGTGGCCCCGAAAAGGTGGACTCAATGTGAAACAAGCAGGCTGAGCAATAAGTCAGCTGCGATGAAATCAAGACCAGAGAGCAGGTGGGAGCCTCAGGAGAGTCTCCATATTTAGAGGTAGAGCGACCTGGACAGAGTTTCCAGATTACAATCCAATGAAGTAGGTTGAATGTGGGTTGCACACCTTGAGATTAAGTGAATCCCTCAAATTTATGTGGGCAGGGATCCCTGGGTGGCGCAGCGGTTTGTCGCCTGCCTTTGGCCCAGGGCGCGATCCTGGAGACCCGGGATCGAATCCCACGTCGGGCTCCCAGTGCGTGGAGCCTGCTTCTCCCTCTGCCTGTGTCTCTGCCTCTCTCTCTCTCTCTGTATGACTATCATAAATAATTAATAAAAAAAAAAAAATTTATGTGGGCAAATCAGTGGCTAAACAGGCTGAGGATTCAGCCCTCCTTTTTTAAGACAAGACCCATTTATCAAATCCAGCAAGGTTCAAGGAGTGGAGTACAGTGGAGGCGATGCTCTTTATTTGGGAGAATGTCAAGGATCAATCTCTCCCTTCATAATGGAGTGAAGGGGAAATGCATTGAGTTGATCCTCTTTCAGGGCTGTGGCCTGCATCCAGCCTCACAGGGCCTGGGTAGGAAACCAGCCTCACAGGGCCTGGGTAGGAAAGGGGTAATAAGCTCCCCCTCACCCCGTATGTGGAATCATATATTGGAAAGGGGACAGACGACTTTATACCTTTCTCATACACCCGCCCAAAACTCTGCTTATAATTTTTGCAGCCGATCCATTTTTTTGTTCTGTTTTGGTTTTTGCTTTTTGCTTTTTCTTTTTTTTTTTCCAACTGATCCATTTTTTCCTTAACTCTTAGTACGCATCTTTCTTTTTAAACTATCAATAAGAATAAGCTCCTGTTTTAAAGATAAACCCTATACTATTCTTATCATGCTTTGATACTCACATATGTTTATATACTGTACATTATTCTTACTTAAACTTATTATTTCTGTAAACTGGAACTGTTCATGCTTGTTATGACTTTAAACAAACTAGGAAAATAAAATAAAATAATAAAATAAAATAAACAAACTAGGTATATAGGCACCTCCATTAGAGTAGAATTTTTTTAAGATTGCATTTATTTGAGAGAAAGAGCAGGAGCAGAGGGAGGGGGAGAAGCAGACCCCTCACTGAAAAGGGAGCCCAATGCAGGGCTCTATCCCTGGACCCTGGGTTCATGACCTGAGCCAAAGGCATATGTTTAACTGACAGAGCCATCCAGGCGCCCTTAGAGTAGTTTTTCGTGTTATGTTCTTGGGCTTCAATCTCCTCACCTCCAATTGTGGGGCATTAGTCTCTACGACTCTTCAAGGTCAAAGCCCTGTAATAAATCCAGAGATAGACAGATGATAGGTTGATAGATCAATAGATAGGTAATATAGATGATAGATGGGTAGGATCCTTGTGATTCTACTTCTCCTCTTCTCATCAAATCCTAAACTCCTTTCCTGTCTTTTTATTTTGTATGTTGTTCTCCACCTTATCAAATTCAACTAGGCTCCTTGAGGGCAGAAGGATGCATATATGAAGACGAAATACCTAAATACTTAACACAATTCTGGCACATAGGAAACTGAACCAATGTGTCCTATTGTTAACTGTGTGATGCTTTTTCTTGTTACATTTATATGCATCAACTCCCAGGCAGGTCTTCCTAACCTTATGGATCATTTCATCTTTTAAAACCTAGTAATTATAGTAGTAGTAGTAGTAATAGTAACTTGTACTTATATGGAGCCCACTAAATGCCACACACTTACATACATTACCCAACTGAGTCTTCACGACAACCCCACGCAGGTGACACCAAGCAGGCTAGCTCTTAAGTCTGTATTCTTAACCGCTCTGCTATCCTGCCTTTTAACGCAATGGTTTATTATATATAGACTTTATACTCCCTAAGATGACGCTAATCAAAATTTCTAGTGAATGAAACTTCTATTTTTAGGACTTATCTTTTTGAGTCAGTCAAGGTCCCAACAGGAAACAGATGGAACACTCAAAATAGGATAACTGCAGAGGATGTATTTACAAAGGGAATGTTCACATAATGAAGGTGTAGGGGAACAAGGAATGGTGTTTTAACCAGCGCCTTAAGAGCAGCTGAGTCCTTATCATTTGATCTGTAGAAACTAGGGGAGGCCAGTTTCTGGAAGTAAGAGGGAGAAAGAATTGCAAAGTGAGCCACTGTGGGAAGTCAAGGTTACAGCCAGTTTGAGATGATTTTGAGGCAAGGACTAGAGAAAGAAATACTATGGCTTTTCTCTCCCCTCTCCAATCTTTTCTTGGGGTTTCTCCATTGGTAAAACTCAGATGAAAGTCAGACCGGTAGCAGGGGTCCGTTGATGTGGCCTGTACAGATGAGCCTGGTATAATCAGAGCACAGGGTGGAGAAGGGTGAGAGGATTGGGGGCATGAGGAAATATTCTGGCACAGGTCCACATTGAAATGTTACCAAATAAAAGGCATGGGGCAGCCCACATGCTCATCACCATCTTCCTCCCTGGGATGTCAAATATTTGCTTTCAAAGAAGATAAAACCTATAAATTGGGTAGCAGTACAAGTTCTCTGCCAAACAATTAAGCTATATCTAATATATGTAAACTTAATTTTAAAATTTCTCCTTGATCATAGATGAATCTCCGCATAATTTCCAAGATACTACCACATGCTTGCGATTCAGTTCTGCTCCAAGTTCATCCTGATGACAGCTGGTTTTTCCTATGGCTTAACTGTGTCTTTAAAAGCAAATCTCCAGATAACCATGTCACACAGAATAAAGAAAGCATTTCCTTTTTCCCCTCACACTGCAACCCTTTGCTTTCTGATATTGGACACATGCCATGCATTTTGCATTAGCTCTGTGGCAAATGTCTAGTGTTACAATCCAAGCACCAGTGCTCATTAGCCTTTTTAGGAGCTTGGAGACCAGAGTTGGAAAGGTACAACTTGGAGAAATAATTCTCAGTGAGCAAGTAGCAATTTGCCAAGCGGCCAAAAAAACAAACAAACAAACAAAAAAAAAAAAAAAAAAAAAAAAAACAAACAAACAAAAAAAAACTGAGGAAGGGGGAGGAGGAAACCCAGACAAAGTTGTCTTAGTTAATGAACCAGAGTCTGAACCCATGACAGCAAAGGAAAAATAAAAATAGGCAAAGAACTCCCGGACAGCACTTGCTGTAAAGAATTAAAAAAGGATGCCATGAGTAGGGTTCTGTGAGCTCTTTCTTGTAAATCCACTGATGCTTTAACACCTATGTTGACAGAGAAAGGGCCAAGTGACTGGGGGGTGAACCTGGACCATCCTGACAGATGGAGGGGAGGGCAGACCATCAGGAAGCCATATCATGTTGCGAGAGGGCTGGATGCCCAGCCTGGACACCAAAGCCTCTGCCCACGCTGGGCAGAAACACCTCCAATTGGAAGGATAGGACATAGCTAATGCCAGTCTCTATTGAAAGACCAACCCATATCTGCTCTAGTCCCACCCTCGTTCAACACACATACATATAATCATGAACACGCCAGGCACACACACCTCATCTCTTAGGACTTTACTTATATCTTTCACGCTTGCACAAATATTAAAAAGTTACATTTTAGCTGAGGCCAAACAGTTATTACAGAATATTGTATGAATGATGAAACAACCGAGACTTCTGGGACTCTTTGTCTTTATCTGGCATGATAGAGCCTGAGGAATATTTAAGAAGAGTCTTGCCAAGAATCCACTACAATTCTAATCACAACTTCCAATGTGTGGGTGATTTTTTTCACACCATCAAGTGATACTTGGACACCAGCAGTGTCCTACAATTCAACTCAATTCTAACACTCTTCCTGGAGGTAGTGTCAGATTCTAAGGTTTGGGGCTCAGTCAGATTTATTGTTATAAATTGCAATGTAACATCCACAAAAGCAAGAAAGAGCTTTTTAATCATAGAAGGCTATAGACAAGCTGGAAACTCATCTTACTCGCTATTGATGTTTTTCCTGTTCTTTAAAAGATGTGAAATTCCAAAGTTTTCCCAATCTGTTTAAGGAAGCAAATGGTTGATATAATGATAAACTAGATGGGTCTGTTGGTATGAAGAGCCTCTATGGGAATTCTTTTTTTTTTTTTTTAAGATTTTATTTATTTATTCATGATAGACACACACACACACACACACACACACACACACACAGAGGGGCGGGGCAGAGACACAGTCAGAGGGAGAAGCAGGCTCCATGCAGGGAGCCCGATGTGGGACTCGATCCCGGGACTCCAGGATCATGCCTTGGGCCAAAGGCAGGCACTGAACCACTGAGCCACCCAGGGATCCCCCTATGGGAATTCTTTAAAAAAAAAACATAGTATCATCTCATGAAACAAGAAAGTGGGGCCTTACAGCTCTATAATGAGAACCTTCATCAAAAAGCTAGGTATGTTTTAAAAAAAATTTTTTTTAATTATAAATAAAGAGCTATGTATCCTCTCCCCTTCCAGGGGCAGGGAAAAGAATTGGGAGCAACATCTAGTTCTATAGTAAGTTTAACAGAGTGCTGTCTTGGTCTCATTTTTATAGTTGGGTGGTCAGCTGCTGTGGCAATAGCTTACAGGTGCCATCACTGGTCTACAGCTCACCTTGTTGAGGGCTGGGGTGCTGGGGAGGGGAATGAGCCAACCCTTGGCAGCTTCTCCCCCTCCTGCCATGTATCCCCTGACTTCTCCAAGCCCTAGGCTCGATATGGTGCACTTCCATGCTAAAGGCACCAGCTTCTCCCGCAGTCGCCCACATGATGGTTAGAGATGGTGAACTTCAGATGTGGGTTCCACTTTGTTCTTGTGGATTCTAGCTGGCCCTTGAAGACAATAATTTGTTCTTGCTCTTCCCAACTTCATCCAGATGCCCTCTCCACTGCAGCCCAGCTTATACATAATCACTTCGGGCCCAATCCCTGGCATGAAAGGAACAGCCTTGCATAGACTTATCCCACCATTTCATCAGGCTTGATCAAACCCCAACTGAGACACTAGACATACTTAGATTTGACAATTAAAGGTACCTTGATTCCTTCCAGTTTAGAAATAAACTCTGGGCAGATAATTCAGTTCAAAGTTCAAGATTGTCTCTTGACTGTCAAGGTATTTCCTTCTCATCAAAGTGAAACCAGAACGCAAGGCACAAATAATGCACCCACACTGGCACCTCGCTGGTGCAAATTATGGGTCCCTTACACTACTCTAGGCCTCTCGGCATCAACGTATCTACTCACCCTAGAGCACATGGGGCATTCGGATAAGCACACAGAACACTTAGGGAACTGAGCATGTGACCCACAACCCTCTCTAAACCCTTCTTTCTGTCAATTTTGCTCTCTCTTCCTGTGCTTGTTGGCCTCAGCAGCTTGCCAGAAAAGAGACCTTGGGGAACAGCAGCCCTGATGTCCTCAGAGTGTGCTAACTTACCTGGCTGGCTGCTTTATCTCTAATTTTAGGGAAACTGACCGCACAGGACTCACTCTCCTCCCTCCCATCTTTACAGATCCTTCTCCAAGCGCAGGAAGCTGATGACCTTCCTTTTATTAGTGGAGAAAAGAACACTTCTGTTTCATCATATACTTTTCCTTCTCCTCTTATATTCTATGACTTCTATAAAAACTCTATTATCTGAGTCAGCCAGGCTTGGTTCTTATTAGAAGAGGGACGCTTTTGGAATTTAGAAAACCCCCTTCCCTCTCAATAGAGCCTGTCTCTGAAGACACTGTCTCACTGGGACCTATAAAATGCCAATTTAAAACTAGAGTTGAACAATAAGCCCTTTGTTCTAGGCTTCTGTGAAGCAAATAAATAAATAATTGCCTCTGAATCGATGTCATTTAGGTCCTGGGGACAATACAGAAAAAAATACATCAGTATATTATTTCAATATTATTCTAGCTTTATACTTTTCAACATTTAATTATGCTATGTAATAGTTTATGATGATTAAAGGTGAAAGTGAAGTAATGAATTCGTATATCCATAGATGCTTAAAAATTGAAAAAAGACCACAAAGTTGGGTGGTTGACTATATATGCTTCTGATAGGAATTGCATTTGGCTATTCACAAGAGAGACTGGAAATGCGAAAGGCTATAAAAGATGGAAGTTTTGTGTTTTTTTGTTCTGTTTTGTTTTGTTTTTTAGGATACAAACAAGAGGAGGTAGGCGGTCCAAGCTGATAAGGCCCTTAGGAACTGAGGTTGTCTCTGTCCTTTTGTTCCACCACACTAAGTGTGCCTCCTTCATCCTCAAGGTCATACCATCATTCTAAGTACAGCTGGAACTACCGCCAACACATCTGCATTTCAGGCAGGAAGCCAGAAGAGAGACAGGAAGGACAAAAAGACTTTGTCAAAAGTTCCATCTGATGATTGCTCCTTATTGATCACACTTATCTGCAAGGGAAGCAGGGAAATGTAATTTTTCATCTCAAACAATAATCCCAGATCCTGTCAGTAAGAAAGAAGAGAAAGGATACTGGCTAAGTGCTGAGCCATCACTGCCATAACACACCTCTACCAAATGGTCATCCAGCTCTGGATGATCCCCTCCAGGGACAGGAAAATTCGCCACAACCAGAAGCAAACCAATTTAAGAGCCCGCTGCCTTTTTCCTATGTCTACCTGAAATCTGCTTTCATGATGCTCTTACCTAGTCACTAACTCTGCCCATGGCACAGATGAGAACAAATAGCATTATTCTTCTTCTTCTACATTTGCCTCTCAGTTGCCTGAAAACACACATTTTTCCAAAACTTCATATTACTGTCCTTGTTATTTTGTTTTATTGTATTTGTTTCACCAGACTCCATCTGAAAAAGCCCAGATTAATCCTGCTCTGGATTTACCTCCCTTTGCAAGTTCCTCTTAAGGTATAATCTCAAGTGTGAACATGACACATTCAATCTATCAACAAGCTATCTGTTGTCCCAGATCTAAGAAAGTGATTGAAGGTTAGTTAGGATATTGAGTCATAATTAACAAGTCTGTATGGAAATAGTGACCTTAATCCAGAACAGTTTCTATAAAATTGGGATGCACTGACTCTACCTTTGCATTTTAGCATAAATGGTCATTTAGTCTCCTGAAGTGTGGAGCTAGCTATAAATATACAGACAGATACAAATGAACAACACTCCATAGCTACAGCATAGTTACATTACCAAGAATATAATCCCATGTCTTAGAATGAGAATAATATGAATAGAAAGGCCAGAAAAAACTCTCTGTCAAACTATTTTTACCTCCCGCTCTGTACCTCCCACTCTGGCTTAGTCCTCCCTTCCCCAAGCCTGGACCAGACTCTCATTTTGCCATATGCTGCCTGGAGTTTGAGCAGTACACTTATTTCTAGATGACATGGAAATGGCACTCGAGAGGAACTAAGTGCCTCTGACTTACACGACTGAGTGAGAATTTGGAGGGAAAGGGCCCCCAGATGCAGATGGAAGAGGCGCACACATGCGGCTCAGCTGTAATTGCTGGAAGGCTGGGTTTGCTGAGGAATAGAGATGCTGACAATAGATACCCACATAAAAACCAGGAATGTTAGACCTACCCAGCTTTTCATCTCACTGAAGAGACAAAGTGGGATAATATTCTCTACCATATGGCTGCCATTGATCATTCTTCCAGAAAAACCCAGCCAGTCCCATAAATCCAAGTCATCAGAGAGAACAGCAACTCTATCCATCTCAGTTCACCTGTAGTCCCCTGGCCACCTGAGGGAGGGGTTGGCATTACTTGTTCATATTATAAGGAAAGTGAGGTGTTCATCAAACCACTCAGAGACAATAAAGAAGGTCTTGCCTATCAGGAAACCAAACCACAGATCCATATGTAGAAAATTTTGTACATTTAGCCTGCCCCAGATGCTCAGAAGACATTTGAGTCTTCATATCAAAGAAATCTGCCTGTTGAGGCTATAATGCCTTCTATGATTTATCACTGGTTTCCCTGGTGGTTTTGCCCACAAAATCTTGGGATTTTGTATTGACTTCAAACTATTTAATTTGCTGCAAACTACATAAGCAAATTTGTAAGCTAGAGTCCACATTAAGCATTTGAAATATTAAAATAAATAAGACATGACCCCTGTCCTCATGAAATTCACAATGTAGTGGCAGTGAAAAGACAGAGAAATGACATTTGAATATGATAATGTTACTTTAATTTCAAATCAGCAAACTAACGTAAGCCAAAAAAAACAAAAAAGAATATTGTGTATCATGAGAGGGACTTAATTTATTGACAACAAAACTAGATGCACCTAGTTTCTGCCACAGGTGGATAAATACAGGTACTTAAACAATATCATCAGGACTTTGGCGATGCCCTGGACTCTTCAATTTTGCTTTTATTCTTACATTTGATCTCTTTCCAAGATGTCAGCAATGACCCTCCACAGCACCTGATGATATGAGTCTTATTACCCTCAGCTTTTGAAGAAGAAAAAGCTTCTTAAATGATTCCAACAAATATCCCAGAAAAGGGTTGTGGTTAACTAGCTTAGTTCACATGTTCTGACCAACCTTCGCAAAGGGGGAGGGGGTTTGTAGAGACCATTTCACCTGCGCTACATGGTAGGGAGAAGTCCCTAAATGAGAAGAGCTGTTCCAACACCAGAAGAAGAAATAGACAACTCAACGGACCAAGGCAAGAGAGGATCTTCACACATGCGATCAGATGGAATAAGAATTATGCAAAATAGAAATGCAACCTTACGAAAAATAAAACTAGAGTGCAGAGTATATGAGCTTTGGACAAGCAAGGCTGGCTTCACATTGCCAACGCTGTGACCTTAAGAATGTTACTTCAACTCTCAAATTCCATTTTCTGTGCTGTAAAATGAAGACAATAATCTTATCTGAACTATAGAGTAGTTTGACATATAAGTAGGCACTCCACATAAAATGCTTAGCTCACAGCCTATACAAGGAGAAGTGCTTTTATTCTTATACTTATTGTGTACATCTCCGTCATCATCATCATCAATTATTTATTATTATTATTGTCATTATTTTAAGAGAAAGGAGGAGACTAGGGGCAGGGAAAGGGTAAGAGTTTAGGATAGGCCTGATTTTCTGTGTTGATTAGGGTGGTTTTGGTGTTAACGGACTGAGGCTGGGACCAGACTTTGTGCTGGTTAAGAGACTCTAACTCACTATATGTCTTGCACTTTGATAACCTAGAGAACCGTGAGATGCTCAACACAAGAGGCTGCATCAGAAAAGCCTTCAGGACCTCACTATGAGGCCAAAGGACAGAGGCCTGTAGCCCAGTGGCTGCTGGTGGGTACAGGTGTTCCCCCAGCCCAACGGTCCACTTCCCAATCCACAATCTGCACGTTTTGCCTTAGCAGTGAGAAGATAGGTTCTTCCTGTCTTGATAAACTACTGTCTTGCCACTCACCTCTACCCACCTGCCATCATTGGCACTAACTTTAATGGTCACTGTTGGATACCTGTACCTATTCCATGTGTCCCTTACCAGTTTGGGTGACCTTTTTCTTCCTACTGCCATCACCTCTGGCTCTTCAATGTACTGCCCCAGGCTCCTGATGCTGCCTTGTGCTTTCTTACATAGAGCAGAAATTGCCCAGGAATTCATATTTCCCAGGGAAGCCTTTAGACAATGATGAATGGCAACTGTAACAAGATGCCAGAGTCCCAGGCAGGTGAGGCTGAAGCTACCCATCTCAGGACTGTGCCTGAAGCTGCACCCTGCGTAACTTCTGGGACTTCCCTTTCTCGCTTCTCCTGCTTCTCCATCACATTCTTCTGGACTTACTGCCTTAATGAATCAGGATCTACTTCGGGGACTTGACCTAAGAAAATTGCTGACCATCCTACCCCTGGGTAATCAGCAATTTGGAAAGCTTTACATGCTGCCCTCTGTCACAGGGGTTTCTTAAGTAACCATAACCAAGGATTTATTGGAAGCTATAGATCTATGGATTCTGCCCAGAGTGGGGGAGGGACATTTACATGCAATATTTCCCATAATTTCATAGGGTTCCTGAGCTCCCTGAAATCTACCCATGGACCTCAGTTTCCAAAACATTGACTTTGACACACAACTTAAGAACAAAAATATAAGATACCCAAATGCCAGAGGGATTAAGAAAACACATACTTGGTGTTTTTCCCTCTTCTCACATTAATTCTGTACTCTATCTCCTGTCTTGCTTTACTTTTTCTTAATTTCCTCAAGTGGGACAATTGTACTGGATATGTTTCATTTACCCTTTAGAGCACTTTTCCCCACTTCTCTGTGCGTCAGTAATTGACCAGGTGGGCTGCTTTGCCCTCCAGCTTTCCATTTGGCCAACAGGAATAATCATCAGGAGGTTGGAGGGAGCAGAGAGGGGAAAGTCTGAGATTCCCTTTCCCTGCTGCCTCCTGCATGGTAACCACAGGCAGTACTCTCTGACCCAAGCTCGGAGCTCCATATCGTGGGACCCTGTTCACAGGACCCTCCTGCTCTATATTCCGGAAGCCACTCCCTCCTTGAACCTTAAGGCTTAAGATGCTAAAGGTTTACTAATTTTAAATTCCTGGAGTACCACACTGTCTCCTGTGGTTTCTCTACTGCTAACAGGACTTTGTAAATAGCCCTTTATTAAATTCACCTTAATTTACTCCATTTGAGTGCCAGCTGTCTCCAGATAATGCTTTAATTGGTGCATAATAATTCATCAAAAGGCATGACTATTTCTCCTTTGTGAGGCTGGATGGAGGTAAGGACTGGGCTAGAGCTCAGATTAAGACTAGAGCTAGGATAGCTGACACTGCTGCATGATACACAGAAAAGTTTTTAAAAGAGAGAATCCTGAGAGTTCTCACCACAAGGAAAAATATTTTTTTTTCATTCTTTCATTTTAATTGATGTCGGCTGAACTTACCATGATCATCATTCCGCAGCAAATGTAAATCAAATCGTCATGGTGTTTGTCTTAAACTTATATGGTGAAAAAAAAAAAACTTATATGGTAATATATGTCAATTATTTCTCAATAAAATTGGGAAAAAAGATTAGAGTAGAAGAGATAGTAGCTATAAAGATGTGCCCTCTTGTTCTTCTTTCTCAAGAAAGTTCAGACACCAGCCAGGATGAATTTTGTATTCTTCCATCACCTACCAGCCCTGCATGACTATTGAGCACTTAACACAATGGGTAGTGATTTGCTGAAACTGAAAAATCCGACCAAATATTAAAGTGAAGAATGGGAAATATCTCAATAATTTTTATATTGACTTCCTGTTGAAAGAATAACATCTTGGATGTATTAGGTTAAATATATTATTAAATTAATTTCATTTGTTTATTTTACTGGTTTTCCCATGACTACTAGGAAATATTAAGTGACATATGTGGCTCACATTGTATTTATATCAGAGAGCACTGCTATGTCATCACCTCATTACATTTGTCTCTCTTTAGAATTGCATAAATTTCCGTTTCACATCTGGTTACTCTCCATAATGCTCTTCCCTAAGTTCCCTGCTACATAGTCACCATTCTACATAATCTTCTAGAAACTTCTTCTGTCAGTCTTAGTGTCATCTATTTTAACTTCATAGCTCTGATGGAAAGTACATGGTCCATTGAAAACACAGAAAATCAAAAGTATATAACACTCAGTATATAATCACTCCTGTCTTGAACACAGACTCTGCTTCTAATTTACATTTTTCATACACTCTTGTAGCACTGAGAAAGTAAGAAATGCTAATCCATTTAAAGTGCACGTAACCAGCCATTCAAAGTAATAAGAATTTTCACAAGCATTCTACTGAAGGGGGAGCAGATTTAGGTGACAGGGCAACACTTATAAATTATGTTCATATAAAAATATCTCATCTTTTAGTGAGAAAGCAACATACTGATTTCATATTCTTTTATCGTGTAAGAAGTATATTCATGATATTTTGAAAATAAAACTGAATACCAAACAAGTGCTTCACAGTGTGGCAGTCATCTTGGTGCTAGAAATATTAAACCTAATACACAGTCTCGATTAAAACTATGCCAAATGACATAACATGAACTTCCAAGTAGACACTGTCCTAGCCACTGTGGAACTGAGCAGGATAAATCTGTTTAACATTACAGGAAAGAACATATACACATTCACATACATACACATACACATACACATACATACACATACACAAGGCTATTTTTATAAGAACACCAAGATTTTCTTTCCACGTCAATGAATCGCACAGAACTCTCAGTGGCAAATAACCCAAATCAAACAGGCCCTGTTGGAAAGAGGGAGTTTATCACTTTTAATGAAAAAGCTTTCAGACAAAGTCCTATAAAAATCTGTTTCTTGCTATCTCTCAGTTCTTCTTTCTTGGGTATTAACTTGTTTTTCAGAAAACCTCTCTCCCTGTGTCGACAACGATAGTGACAAGCCAATCAATGCATAGAGCCTACTGCCTCAGCAACCCAGCCAGAAAGGAATCACCTCTTTGCCAAAGGTCCAAGCAGACACCTTAAGCCAGACTCTTACTGAGCAGAGCCCTGCCCTTGTGCCCTCATCAATCACTAGGACTCAGGATGGCCAGACTGGAGTCATGAGCCTGACCCTGGAGTAAAAAGGAAGGAAAAATTAGTCTTGAGGATGTGGAAATAACATATCCCAAATAGCAAGGGGGGACTCTCTTAGCAGAGTAAAGGAAACTGGATATGCCAAATTATCAGATATGCAGCAATAAGAAAATAAGCAAATGATAAGCTAAAGTGAAAAATAAAGCTCTCTTTCTTTTAACCCAAATTGCCTATGACACATCACAGGCCAAAATTCTTCAATTCTTTTTAGCCATTGTTAGTGAGAAAGGGAGAGATTTTTTATCAGTGAAAGTTTGAGAAAGGATGTTCTTTCCTTGACCATTAAGCTTAGACTTAATTCTGAATAAGAAATAAGGGGGGGAAAATGGAAAGAGGTACTCTTTTCAGTCTAAATGTATCCTGAGGAATCATGATGAGTAGTAGCAGAGGAAGTTAAAATTTTCAAATCTAAAATTTTGGATTCAACCCAGTCGTGTCACTCAACCTGATTTCTGTTTGATACTTTGCTAAATTGATGATCTATCTTTGTCCAGCAGCACAGAAGCAGTCCTGCACTAGAATACGGACTATGTTTTAGATTTCTGTCAATCAACAAATAGGCTCTTAATGTTTACTGTGGGGCTGGTGCAATGCTCAAAGCTCCGAGGGATGCTAAAATGTCTTAGATGTGATCCTTGGCTTTAAGAAGCTCACCGTTAAACTACAGAAATAAAGCTAATATGCATGAAACAAAACTGGACGATATTGAACAATGGCCAAACAGAGGGCTAAGGGTATCTGCTGCAGATCAATGCTATGGAAACTCAGGGCAGAGGAACATCACTCACTAGTCATAAAAGTAATTATAACGTGAGATTGAAGAATCCACTGCTTTCTGCACGTGCAGACTCGAACAGGAAAGAGTAAGTAAAGATAAAAGACTAAATTATTAAATTCTGACTTCATATCATTTAGCACTTTATTTTCTGATTGTTTATGAGAAATGCATAAACACACGTTTTTAAGCATTCTCTTTGTTTTTGGACTGTTTCTATGCTCTTGAACCTCTTAAATATTTACTAATACAAGATCAAGTGGTGTTCAAAGAAACAAAGAATCAAGGATAAAAAAAAACCTCAGGCATATTGTTGAGTTGTGTAAACATCGAACTCTTTTCTTAGGGTCACCATCAATTCACTAGTTTTCACTTCAAACAAATCCAGTCCTCTGCAATAGCTGGCATAAGCAAAGATTGGGCAACTGGCATGTATTTATTGCATTAAAAATAAGAAAGAATCTGTCTGTAAGAATCGATTAAACTGGTTAGAATTTTGTGGGTGTTTTGTGTATGTCATCACATTCACTGGCTGAAGCAGGTGTCTGTTAGGGCTGCTCCCAGGGCAGGTCATTTATCTCCAGTCTTTGGAGCTGGAGACAGCCCAAGCTGTTACTGATCATGTACTAGGCTGATACTCTCTCCAGTGATTGGCAATCTGGAAATCCCAGTGGGATATAAATAATGTATAAAGTTTGTAAAGGTAATTTACTAACCCAGCGAAACCATAATACTGTTTCAAAGACAATAATTATGACAAATCACAAAAGCTACACTTTACCCTTAATTAGATTTCTACCTCATTCCTAAAGGTGATAAGGAATCCTGGAAGGTGCTTGTAAATACATCATAGTTTTAATAAATTTATTCTGTAAAACATTTGTTTCTAATTTTTCTGATGCACTTTTAAATGCATGATTCTAACTTTCTTTTCCACATTTTAGACAGAAATATGACTCTTAACTTTCTCTTAATTTTATTTTTTATTTTTTAAAGATTTTATTTATTTATTTGAGAAAAAGAGAGCATGAGCGGTGGGGATGGGCAGAGGGGCGGAAAGAGAGAGAGAAGCAGACTCCCTGTTGAGCAGAGAACCTGACCTGACATGGGGCTCAATCCCAGGACCCTGGGATCATGACCTGAGCTGAAGGCAGATGCTTAACTGACTGAACCACCCAGGCACCCCGTTCTTTTCATTTTAACCTGTCATGGGAACTTTTTAAAAGTCCTTTTCTAATTTATTATATCAAATACAAACAAATGTTCAAGGTTAAAACAATCTGATGCTGACAAAAATCAGATACTATGCATTGTTTAATATACAGCCTAATATTATGTAGTATATAGCAGCTTGCATTTATGTCTATTTAAAGCAGCACAAAGTGACTAGTAATATCATGTGATTTATATTTTCACGTGTATAGAAAACCTACAATTTTATATACTTAAGGCTTAAGTATGGGTTACAAACTGCAAATGTTCTCCATTGAAAATCATATTATATTAATAAAATAAATATTTCTGTCTTATTCTTAAAGATGCACATTAGTTTTAAATCTAATCTCTTGCCCACAGAATTGATGTAGCTTCATTTTTATTTAATAAGCAGTTTCTTTAAAAAATTCTACCATTTTTTCAGTGCTCTGCTGTATTCTGATAAGCAGATATTTCAGCTTTGAGTGTTATTTTAACTAGTCTGCTGCCTTCCCATTTCCTCTACTCACAGCTCCCCCACAAAAATACATCAAGAAGTGGTTTTTTTGTTTTTACAAATGCCAGCCTCCAGCACTAAGGTTAAAGAATGAAGTTGGCTCTTTTTAGGATATTAATAGCTCTAACTTTCCTTTCGAACACTCATACTTCTCAAATATCCTTGAGCACAGCAGATTTAAATTGGGCAAAACTCAACTGATCCAGTACTGAACTCAGTCTCACATTCTAGTGGCAAAAGAACAGCATGAAAAAGAATTTGAGAG